>NC_141544.1:26986107-27137774 GCF_021556685.1 Rattus norvegicus | reverse complement strand
AAGTCTAGTTCTCTTTTAGTTCATTGTGTTTCTTATCAAGCAGCTTTTTCTTATGGCATAAGGCATGGGAACATTCTATTCTTGATTCTAACATTATTACATCTCCCTAGCAAAGCAACCAAGACCATCTCTTAAAACGTTCTTCCTAAAATCATTTGAATTAAATCAGGAATTCTATAAAATCATCAGTTCCTCTAAACAGCATTAACTCAGATAAGTTTAGCTTTATGTTGATCTGCAGGAAATCTGAGCAACAGGGTGGGCTAATGCCCAGGGATTATTTTATGATTTAATAATGACAAGAGAGGCATATCAGGTGCAAGAAGCAATCCTACGATGAAGTTTCTTTAGAACCATGTCTCACAGATCACAGCCATCACAGACCACACAAAAGCAGTGGGCTGCATCCAGAAAGTCGCCTACTTGTCTTAGCCTCTCCTAGATGTCTCCTGACAGTTGTGCTTTATGTAGTAAATATATTTAGCATGATAGAGGTACTTAGATTTGAGTTCCACCCAAAAGAAGAACATCTGAGTTTTGTAACTGACATTTAATTTAAAAATAAAGTGAGAGATGTTATTTCAAAACTTAAATCAAATGATTTGAAAAAAATTGCATGTTTAAATGTAACGACATCGAAATTCTTATTTAAAATTTCTATGACTTTAAATTTATATTTAATTTTATTTTATACAATATCTATTAACCATATTCTTTCCCTACTTCCCAGCTCATAGATACATACATACATACATACATACATACATATGTACGTATATACATACATACATACATACATACATACATACATACATACATAGAGGAAAAACAACCTGTCAACAAAAACTTAAAAATAAAAGCTAGAGAACAAACTGAAAAAAAAATCAATAAGACAGAAATTACCAGAACAGAATCTGCCTCTCCTCAATTAAGTCCTTTTTCTATTCTCTTGGGCATAGGGGCTGCCCTGGAGTGTGATTCATATACCCAGTGACACTCCATTGGAGAAAACTGATTTTGGGTTTCCTGACAGGTAATAGTTACACAGAGGTTCTCGGTTAGGGGTGTGACCTTTTGTCTACTTGCCTGTCTCAACGGCCGGATTTTTCTCTGGCTTGAAACCATGCAGGTCTTATGCATGTAGTCGTAGTCTCTGTGAGTTCCAGTGTGTGTCAGTCCTGTTGTGTCTGGAAATGTGGTTTCACCAGAGCCACCACCCCTTCCTCTCTTATAATCTCTCCATCTCCTTTTATAGATACAGCCCTGATATTTGAGGGGAGGGACAATATAAAGACATCAGTTTAAGGGATGAGCATCCAAAGGTAGCTTACTCTGCACATCGTTCACTTGTGAATCTCTTTGTTAATTATAATCCACTTCATGAAGTTTTTCTGATAAGGGCTGAGTGGTAGTCTCCTTCATGTCTATAGCAAAATGTCATTTTTTTGCATTGTTACTTTAGCAGAAAAAGAGTAGTAGGATTTCCCTAGGTTCATGACATATCTAGTCTCACATTCCTGGCCATGCTACTAGTGTCAGTTATGAGTTCCATGTAATGAAGTGAATCTTAAATCCAATCCAAGTGTGGTTGTTTATCCTGTATCATTTATGACCTCTGTTGAACCAGTATAACTTTCAGTCAGGTTTCTGTTTTAGGTTGTCAAAAGTGAAACCCATGATTACTTTTCTCCTCCATAGTGTTAAAATTACCTTCCAATACCATAAATACTTGTCAATAGAGGTGAAGACAGTATATGGGTATCTGTTCAATATCTCCATGTTTAATATCAATAACTTGTTGTGTCTTCAGCAATATGACTTAAAATCAAGTGGTAGAAAATAGCTAATATCCTTGGCAACAAGTCGTAACATTTTGAGAAGATTATGGGTCCTCTTTGTCCAACAACTCAGAAAGGTATAACACATTTCTGGCACTTGATGTTTTAAGTGGTGACATAAGAGGCCTGTTGGTGAATATATGTCCCATTATAAACTGACTCTGAAAGCGAACATCTCAGCTAACTTAGCTAAAAGAACCACTTAAATATAGTCCATGAAAATTAGATGATTCATTGTAATACAGTGTCTAAATCTCATTAATGTTTCAGTATTTGTAGGACTAATAAATGACAGCACAATAGGAACAATAACCAAGTCGAGGAATTGAGTCTTGTACATGTTAACAAAAATTGGGCTAGCAACATTTAGACACAATAGGGAATTGTTTGTCCTGAAATATGGACAAAGATGTCAATTGTCTCAATGTGGGGACATTATGAGTCTAAGAGACATTATATGAACTGAAATGAGACACTCAAAAGAAAGACAAAGGATAATTAGATGTGTACATGGAATCCTTAAGTCGTCACTATAGAAACATAGAGTAAAATAGTAGCTATCAGAGAATGAAAGTAGGGACATTGTTGGTTAATGGACACAAAATTTCATAAAACAAAAGGAGTAAATTAAATGAAAGCATTCCTTTGACCTCACCTTTCTTGCCTTTGTATTCAGTAGCAGATTGCATCATGAAAAACATCAATGAAGTTATGAAAGCTCACTGGGGTTTTTTTTATCGAATGTCAAAATGAATTCTTGTGAGTTGTGATGATATGTATGCAAAGCATTTATTTTCGTCTCATCTTCTCTCTTACTAATTTGTCAAGTGAAAATGATTTTGAATGATGAACAGCATAGCATTCAATAAAAAATGCATAAAAGCACCATTTTGCTTCATAAAGTTGTATTATTAGGGACATTTTTTGAATATATAAAATGAATCCTTTTCAGTGATTTCTAAATTATCGTACTATTTAATATACTTCATTGATAGAAATCTCTCTGTCCACTTATATGAGTAATAGATAAGTATATGCTTAGGCTAGATACACAAAGTGACACTGAAAGCTATAACCAAAACTTAATGACTTAGATGAAATGTCCTGCTCCTTCACCCACCCACTCATTTAGAGTGACAGTTCTAGCAGATTGAACTTTGGTGGAGAGAAGTTTTCACCTCTTCTGATCATTTTCTTCAATATATGAACAAGAAACCCAGACAATACTATTTACACTTTACAAACATTACATTTAGTGTGGTTCTTGCTGGTAGCTTGGAACTACTAAATGCAGTGCTTATGGCTGAGCACCAGACATAAGAATTTTTCTCCTTTTGTCATTGATATTGGAGATGTAATACCTCATGTGTCTTGGACTTTTGCCATTGACACCAAGCTTTGTCTCTGTAAGTGTAAGTTTTTCTATGGGAAATCACATAAGGTCTTGGAAATAGGGAAAGAAGAACTAAGAGATTAGAATTAGATATGAAGAAACTGTTAATTATTTTATCAATGCAATCAATGATTTCATGGAATCTGAATAACTTCTTTATATAATCTAATGTGGAAACCATTTCATTATAATAACATAACAGGGCATGTTGGCACATCCCATTAACTGGCCAGGAGGAGGCAGGCAGATCTCTGATTTCAAGACCAGATTGGTCTACAAAGCTAGTTGTAGGTTAGCTAAGACAGAGAAATTCTGTTCCAGAAAATGAAATAGAGTAGTAATACAATGAGAGTGATAATGATGATGATTATGTCAGTGTTGATTAGCCCTTTGACAGACTGTAACATGATGCGATTTACTCTCTAGAGGTTCAGAGAAACATCATCTTTGGTTTCCAAAGGGAGGAGCTCTAGTACCCATCACCACAGTAACCATAAGCAGCTAAAGATTATTCAATATTTTTTATCATTCAAGGTTCTGAGCATCATGTTTTAAGATAATATTGATAAATGTTTGATTGAACCATGTCCTCCAATAGGATGTATTCAAGTCCTAAGCTTGTTGGATTTATTTGAGACTGAGATTTTTGATGAAATCTGGGGAAAGAAGAGGTGACCTTTACTAGGAAAGAACATACCAATTAGTTGTCCAGTGCCAAGGGCTCAGACCTGAAGAGATACTGCCAAGTAATTTCATATTGACTACATGATTGGGTCATAATTAGTAATAGTTACATATGTAGAAATGCAAATACATATACAATAATACGTAATAAGAAAAGAGGCCATGAATTTGAAGCTGAGTGTGTAGGGAACAGTAGAGAATGTGGAGGGAGGAAATGGAAGGGCAAGAAGTTATAATTATAATTTAATATAAATAAACTTTAAAAACAAAAGAAATAGATTATGGAAAAATAATATGGTACTAGAGTAGGGTTGGTCCTAAAGTCATGTATCTGATGCCTCTATCTTAAGAGAGAGAGAAACAAAGGCAAAAAAGACTGTTACATCACATAATAACGTGCACATAAATTTCGGCTTATATCTCAAACTGGTGGAAAATAAAGGACTACAGAGATGCCAGGGGCAATGGAGACAGAGGAAACTCCTCCCACACAGCCTTTGCAAGGATTCTTAGCTTGCCTTTGGGCTTCTCACTTCTTGAAACATAAATTAATTTCTCTGGCATTATCTCAATTATAGAAACTGTAGTAATGACACTATTCCAAAACTTACACAGTATGGCATTCATAAAATGAAGAAATGAAAAAGAAAGTTCAGTGTCATGATGCCAATGATTAATTACATCATACTCATTTCTTATGTGTTGACAGGGAGCTTGAAGAGAAAGGAAAATGAGTTCCGTTCTAGGAGCCTCAGCATGAAGGTTATGGTAGAATAGTTCGGTACTGGCTCCCCCAAATTTAGATATGTGTGTTTTCATCCCCATCACTGTTGCCTCACTAGAACTGCACTCTCCTGCTACCTATACAGTGTGCCAGCCTTTGCTGACTTCCTCTTGCTTATCCAGAGTGACTCAGTAGACCTCAGCCTTTTAGCCAGCCATACTTGCCTTTCCCCATGTGACCCGTTTCTTTTCTATGTTTCAATAAGCAAACAAAATAAATTTAATTCTCTTGATATAGGAGAGTAGTCTAAGGTCAAGGAAGCAATATGACTGGTGTCTTGGAGGCCTGATTTCTGCTGCCAACGTGGCACCTCCTGTTATAGTCTAGTTCATAGTGTTAAGTGTCCAAGTGCAACTAGCATTTCAGAAACCACAAAGGCATGTTGTGATCCAATACTGTCAGTGTTTTGCCTTCTGGATGCCTGTGTTATTTCTCCTGTTTTCTGTGAACTAAAAGCTTTCTAGGTCTTGTAAGCATGAACTCAGACTTCTCTCTAATCAACCATATTTTTTTCTATTCCTGTTCATGTTGCTTTCTGTTTGTCTGAGTCCATTGAATAAGATCATTGTTTCATGATCAGTTTTCGCATTAGCTCTAATTTTCTCTAATTCTCATTTGAACAGACAAGAATATTTAAGGATTTACTTAACATGTCAGCTTCAGGACTTAGGGAGATGGTTCAGTTTGTACATTGCCTGCCATCAAGTCCAATATCCTAAGTTCAATACACAGAATCCATGAAAAAGTAGATATGGTGTTCCACTCTTGTAAGCCCCTAGACTGAGGAGGTAGAATGTGGAAGGTCTCTTGGTTTCTCTGGGTCCTAGCCTGGCTGAATTGGCAAGTTCAAAGCCAGGAAAATACATAAAATACTATTTATTTTACATGGAAAATTAAATTATAAGATGTCCAACCTATTAAGGTCAGGGATTGCTAAAAGAGTAGAGTTCTGCATATCACTTTGCTGGTTAGTTTAAAAAACACTAAAATTATATATTAGATTATCTGTGATAGAATTTCTTAATCAACAAATATTTATTCTAAATTTAAACATATCAGATAAATAGAATAAATACAAATATCAAGTAGTATAACAATAAAAATTTTAAGCTAAATTTTGGATTGCATGTTTACATGAATTTTTATGATTAATAAATCCAGACAATTATTGCCAATAAATATAAGTAACAATGTCTATAAAAGAAATAAATTAAATTAACATAAATACTTTATATCATAATCAAGAATTGTTTAATAAAAATATAATTGTTTTAAGTTTCATGAAGATAATAAGGTTTTAAAAAAACCTAAATATAAATAAAATGATTACGGCTTTATTTATGAAACTGAATTAGATTTTATGACTTTTACGGCTTGTCCTGAGTGCACAGCTCTCAATATTTTATGTAATTACCAAATGTGAAGTCATATCATAATTCTCATAAGTACTTTCTAATAAAGCATTTGTCAATGAAGTAAATATGTAACTTGATTTCACGGAACAGACATTTTTTTTAACAGGGAGAAAATGTTAAATTGAATAACTACCCAGAATGAAAATGATCTTTCTGATTACCATTTTATTCAATATAGTAGAATCTTTAGAAACTGAAGTTAAAAGTAGAAATAGCAACTACCGTATAAGGAGCACTCAGTGCCGGACACAACATTAGGACTTTTATTAAGTGAATAAGTTATTTTATTTTGCTTTTTATTGGATAGTTTTTATTTACATTTCAAATGTTATCCTCTTTCCCCCACCCAAACACCCACCCCTTCATTCCTCCCCACCCTGACATTCCCCTATACTGAGGAGTCCAACCTTGGCATGACCAAGGGCTTCTCCTCCCTTTGGTGCCCAACAAGGCCATCCTCTGCTACATATGCACTTGGAGCCATGGGTCTGTCCATGTGTACTCTTTGGAAAGTGGTTCAGTCCCTGGGAGCTCTGGTTGTTCTTATGTGGTTGCAAACCCTTTCAGCTCCTTCAGTCCTTTCTCTAATTCCTCCAATTGGGGCCCCATTCTCAGATCGATGGTTGGCTGCAAGCATCTGTTTCTGTATTTGTCAGGCTCTGGCAGGGCCTCTCAGGAGACAGCTATATCAGGCTTCTGTCAGCATGTACTTCTTGGCATCAGCAATATTGGTGGGTTTGGTGGCTGTGTGTATATTCTAACAATATCCCTTACAATCTTAGTCAGGGTTCTCTAGAGTCACAGAACTTATGGGTAGTCTCTATATAGTAAGGGAATTGGTTGATGACTTACAGTCTGTAGTCCAACTCCCCAACAATGATCATCAGCAGCTGTGAATGGAAGTCCAAGGATCTAGCAGTGGCTCAGTCCCAAAAGGCAGGCAGGCAAAAAAGAGAGTCTCTTCCTTCTTCCAATGTCCTTACATAAGGAATGTGTTCCAACGACTTAGGGGTGATGCTTTTACATATAGGTTGCCCTTGGAAATTCACTTTCAACTCACTTTCTCCAGCCATCAGACTGTCTTAAGGACAGTATTTTTCTTCATGAAAGGAATGTGTTATTTATTTTGACTTCCTACTGAGAAAACCTAGAAGTTAGATAGACAGATGCCTGAATAGATTACCAAGCTACCCTGTGTTCTTTCCTTGGTGTATTTTACCAACAACTGGTACTGATGGACAGGCACATTAGCCTTGGCTGTGAGAGAAACAAAAATAAGACATAACTTTGGCTTTCCCTCTAGAAAATAATGAAGAATTAAGCAACAAATTTAGGGTTGTTTTTTTTTCTCTCTCTCTCTCTTTTCAGGAGTGTTCATGACTAATTCTCTACAGAACTGGCTGCCTGCTAGGCTTCTCCTCTCTCCTTGACCTTCTGTGCTAGCTTAGTAAACACATTGAATAGCTAATCTGCGTTCTGTGAACTCAGCTTTCTCTGTTGGGTTGTTTAAATAAGTGCTTTCTTTCATTTGTGCCTAATTACACTCTCTCTAAAAGACAATTTTGGATTGAGTTGTCGTCACACCTTCTCGCTTTCCCTATCTGCATCATGCCATTGTGCAGAGATCTTTGCAATGAAAGCTTTCCAAAAAAAGGGGGAAATAAAGTTCATTGTAGTGTTTTCATATTTTGGGATTATTTTCACTTATGCACAGCGCTCCTTTCTGAGTTACATGAGATATGTCCATTATTTCCAAAGCATCATATGTGCAGAGTGAAATGCTAACCTCCTCGAAATAAAGCTTGGTTTTAAGAATCTTTATTCTGGTTTTTCAAATACCCTCCAGCTTATTTTCTTGGTTGACTGTTGAAATGATTCAAATACCTTTGAATAACACCACAAACTCTGTACGAACTTTTCTTGTTATTCTGTACATTTACAGGTAAACCCTAAGCTTTTCTTTGTTCTATGTTAAGAAGTGTAAGACTGTATCCAACATCTATTCTCTTTCTAGCCTCATGTAACCTGTTGGCAATACAATAAGTTGGGAAACAAATATTGTCCTTGTACTTTTGTTATTTTATTTTTTATTGTATAAAGTGCTAAAAATGGAGTGGAAAACCCTCTCTGTCAAACTTTTACTCGTTTCTCTTTTTTTTTTAAGTAGGGAGCACAATTTATTGCAACTGTCACTTGCAGTGAAAAACACTAAACTGTTTTCAACGGAAGACGCCCACTGTCTCCATTCTTCACTTCCGTTCTCTTTCCTTCCAGCTTTCCCTAACAGGTTTATGTTGGTCAGTGACATGTGGAGCCGAGAGCTACAATGCATTAAAGTGAAAAAGTCCAGAATTTATGAAGCTACAAGAAGAAAGCAGGAGCTAAAAAAAATGTTAGATTTAGCTGCCTGCTTGGTCTTTGTTTGTTTGGGTCTTTCCTGCAATATATGTGCAACTTTAATAAGATTCCATCCCTTAGCATGGGAATTTTATTTTCTACAATTTACAACAAGTGAGGAATGGATATTCCATGCTCTGACTTTTGGCCCATAAATATAGACTTTGTGTTAGGAGGCTGAAATCAGGAGTCTAGGAGCAGAGAGAGCTGTAAGAAATCTCTCCTCCATTTTATATGCTGCAAATGTCTTCTTTCTCTCTCAGCATTGCCTCCTGACTCTGATGACATGGTTCTACTCAGGGGCAGGAATAGATCCTTTTCAGGAAGTTCACACAGTTCCTAGAAGCTTTCACCGAATAAAATGTAGCTTCTCATTATTGGAAAGATTATAGTAACGATATGTTCATTTATATAAGACTTTTAAAAAAATGTTTTCGTCAACTATGAACTTGGTATTTGCTCTTATTTTAAAATGTGCACGTTTTATTCTACACTTTCTTTCCTTTCTCTATTTCTTTCAATATGTGTAAATGAGGAATTTCCACAAATGAGGAAACCTCAGTAAAACATAGCAAGAAGAACACAGAAGTGCTTTTTAAAACTACATGTGGCAGGCCTGAAATTCAGATCCAACATTCTTAACATGACAAGTGCCCTGACCTAAAAAACAGAACTCACAAGAAACTTAAATATTGCTAGAAGGAAAGGCAAAATAATAATCTGCAAGGATTATTTCCATAAGTATTATTTCCATTATTTCCATAGGTAATTAGGCATGCAGTAGCTGGCTTTTGCTTAATCCTCCAGTCAAGCTCAGGTGTTCTCTTCTCATTTTAAAAGACCAAGTTTGATTCATTTTGTTTTTGTTTTTGCTATTAAAGAAACAAATATAAAAATCATAATATCGTTTTAAAATAAAAGTATGGGTTTTACTCTTAACAGAGTGGTACACAGGAAGAAATTATGTATGTATATGCACGTGTGTCTACATATTGTGCGATTTTTTTCCTTGCACCATTTAAAGGTTCACACAGTGTGACTGACAAGCTTGTTGCTATTGGTAGCCAAGAGGACATGTGAATGGATGTGTCTTCATCTTTTGGTGTAAGGTATATAAGTCTTTTTCTTTGTGTATCAGTATATGTATGTATGTTTATAATTGATTTACCAAGTGTGTGAATTGTTTCATCTCATAGTCTAGCTCCTCATTAGGTGAAATTAATAGGGAAAGGATTCAGCAAAAGTAAAGCAAGAATTTACATAAGTTTGAGATGTTTACTGTGAGCTAGAATTAAACTGGTGGCTTCATATTTGTCTATGTTACTGTTTTCAGTAGTAATATAGGTTAATACTTATTTTTAAATCTTAAAGGAGAAAATGTTTTTTCTCTTGAATGCCATAAAATAAAAATGGCAGAGTTTTGGTACCTAACCAATTTGATTTGGTGGCAATGAAAATTATTAACTAAATTATATTTCCATAACTCAGTTTGCATGATTATTGTATTTTTTATAAATAGGAGAACAGTAGACCATGGGACACTGACAAGAATAATTATTTGCAACTAGTATGGAATTCCCAGGAGGCCTGGCTTGAAATAACTTCTCTACAGTGCCCTTAGATGTGAGTTCCTTTATCCCCTCATTGGGGAATATTGTGTAAAACATCT
The DNA here is from genome assembly GCF_021556685.1 of Rattus norvegicus. NCBI lineage: Eukaryota > Metazoa > Chordata > Mammalia > Rodentia > Muridae > Rattus > Rattus norvegicus. The sequence continues at coordinate 27,127,594 of NC_141544.1, read as the reverse complement.
GAAATGCAAAACCACCAATAATAATGTCATATAGGAAGAAATTAGACTAAGAGTCAAAAACAGGATAAAATCTAAGGGGTTCAAGACTATCTGTGAATTTCTAACTTAATGGTAGTGACAATTAAGTTGCTGAAAATTGAAACTAGCATTATGTGTGAGAAAGAAAAAGCCCGAGTTTAGGTTTCTCGTTTTACTTAAAATTATAGTAGATACAGAGACCCACAGCCAAACATTAGAAGGAACTTGGCAATCTTGTAAAAAATGGAGAGGAAAGAGAGGTCAAGAACACAGGAAAACCTACTAACCTGGGCTCATAGAGACTAAACTGCCAACCAGAGAATATACATGAGATAGACACCTGTCCCTGCATATATGGAACATTTGTACAGTTGGGTCTTCATGTGGGACCCCTAACAGCAGGAGTAGGGGTTGTCTCTGACTATGTTGCCTATCTGTGGATTTCTTTCCCATAACTGGGCTGTCTCTTCTAGTGTCAATTAAATAAGATGTGCATAGTCTTACCTCAACTTGATATGTAAGGCCTGGTTATATCCATGGGAAGACTCCCATTTTCTGAAGAGAAAGTGAGGAATGGTGGATAGACAGGCAAGAAGAGGAGAGGGAGGGACTAGGAGGGGAGGAAGAAAGAGAAACTGCAGTCAGAAAGTAAAATAAGTATTTTTTTAAATTAAAGAAATATTTAAATGTCCATTTATATGGGATTAATGAGTGTCATTTTAGAAAGTCCAGAAAGCAATTCCTATTTATGTCCTTCATGATCCCTCAGAAAGGACTGGCACTCACCTATATCTAATAAAGTGACATTGGTTTATGACCGAGAGATGTAGAATGGAGCTAGGGTAGGAAAGAGCTCTACATATGGTAGAGGAGACAGATAAGGAAGTGACCACTTTAAAGATAAGTAGAGGTTAGACATTAAGGCAGTGGCAATCACTCTTGTCACGGGGCAGCAGGGATTTGAGGTAGTCACAGTGCATCAGAAGCAATAGCAGTTAAGATATGAGGCTGGGTCATAGGAACTCAAGCTGGCCCCAGTGACTTTCCTCTATTGATGCTTCACCTCCTAAAACGTGTACAACTTTCGAAAGCGTTGCTGCTAGCACCATTAGAACACAGTAACCCATGAGTGATCACATTCCGATCCAAGCAATCCGATCCTACATATCCAAAGAATTCTGTAGGAAATGTAAGAATAGTATATGTCCTGGCTGGCTTGGAACTTCCAAATGCTCACCCAAATGCTACATACTTTTTATATTTATATTTATTTTTTTTACTTATTCACTTTATAACTCACTATTCTGCTCCTGGTCACCCCATCCCAAAATCCTTCCCTGTTTTTCTTTCTTCTCCAAGCAGGTATAGGCCCCTCTAGGTATCCTCCCCACTCCCTGCCATTTCAAGTCTCTGCAAGGCCAGGCACTTCCTCTTCCAGTGAGAGCTCAGCTAGAAGAACGTATCCCACATACAGTCAATAGCTTTAGGGACAGCCCTCTCTGCAATTGATTAAGACACACATGAAGACCAAGCTGCAAATCTGGTGCATATGTACAGGGAGGCCTACCTCCAGCCCTTGTATATTCTTTGGTTGGTGGCTAACTCTGAGAGTCCCAAGGGTCCAAGTTAGTTGACTCTGTTGGTCTTCTTGTGGAGTTCCTATCCCCTTTGAAGCCCCAATTCTTCCTCCTATTTTCCATAAGAGCCCCCAAGCTCTATCACACACTTTTATTCCTAAGTTTTTAACCTGAACTTACAAGACAAGACAAGTTGAGCAGAACAGTCTTTCTTGAGATCAGATGATGGCTGACATCTTCAAATGGCCTGTGGTTTAACCTACTGACCATGACTGTGACAGTTGTTTACATCTTATTTAGATTTAACCTAAATAAATAAATAAATAACTGTAGTTATGACTCTGTGTTCTCTTTTTGATCTTATACAATAGAGGATAAATTGAACTCTCTGGTACATTTTGTGGAAAGAGACCCACTGAGCTTTCAATTACAACTAAAGTTGGTCTTTTTGCCTAGAAATAAAATATATAAATTTGTCCTTCCAACATTTACAAACAAGGATAAAACAAAACAAAAGCATTCATCTTATTATGTAATATACAGTATATTAAAGAAATAAGCTGTAGGACAGGAAGAGCGAAGGCAAATTGCAAGGTGTATATTCCCATCTAAGTCTCAGTATTTTTGTTTTCAAGTTGGTGGCTTAGGGCTAAACACCTGTCCTTGGATTCAGTCCTAACCTTTCTCCAGCATTTTAAGCATCAATGCACTCGACAAAAATCAAGGCACCTTGAACAAAGAGGGAGAATCAAGAAGTACATCTTCCCAAATTAGAAGGTCAATCCAAAGCACTAGCAGATTCATATTAAGGCAAGCATCAATTAATATAGGGACCGATAATCCTTTAAAAATTATAACACAGTCCTAGAAGCTTTTCCCATGAACTGTTCAAGAGAGGATGAAAATGATCCTACCTTCTTCAAGCACATGAATGTGCTGATGAACCCTCCATGGGCTTCCTTATTGCTCAATAACACATAAGGATTTATACTTCTGTGATGGCCACAGTATGTCAAAAAAAAAAAAAGAAAGAAAGAAAGAAAAAGAAAGAAACCATCCTGTGAATCTGGACGTTTGATTAGACTGGATTTCCTCATGGGAATGTATAAAAGTCATTTAATTAATTATAGATTTTGTTCTGGAGAAGAGCTCAGGTCCAGAATGATATGCATAATGATTCAGATTATAGTATACATTAGGTCCAAATTTTCATTGACTTCTGCTTTGTACAAAAAAAAATCATGTCACATAATGCCAAATAAATCCTAAACCACTCTATACTTTAGGAAATGAAACTATGTCTTTCAGTGAGAAAGAGGAGCAAACAGAAAAAGATTGAAGGAGCAGAATATAAACTTTCATATCTAGAACTCTCTGCTTCTTCGATAAGCTGAGCTCTCAGTATAACAAGACAAGAGCATTGCTACGGTCATTTCTTTTCTTAATGCCAATTTCTAAGCCCACATTTTTTCCAGAGACTTGATAAGAGGAAACAGCTGAGCATTAATTGCTTTGCCTGTGGCCTCCTTCCACCAGAAGTTGCATTCAATGAGCCAGGCCTGCCAGTCATTGCTGCCAACCCCAACCAGGCCAGCAGAGAACAGCACAGTGGGGAGGAGATAGGGAGGAAGTGCGAAGCATGGCTGTGAACACAGATCTACATGAAGGCAAATTTGAAAGCTTTCCTCGCTAATTCTGCACTTGCTATGGTACATTTCCATAACTCTGTGAGCCTTGGCCTTCTAAGTGGGAAAACAGCAACAGCAGTGCCTCTTTTGTTTTGTATGATAACTGGAGTGGCCTGTCGGTAAATGAGTACAAAGACAACTAGAGGTACATGGGAAACAGGCGCTTCATGTATGTTTACAGTTTCTCTTGCTTTGATTGCTGTTCTCATTCAGTAATAGCCTCCATTTTAAGGGTATATTGCTTTATGGACACTCATAAGTACGACACATCTTATTTTCACCAATTCTATTTAAACACTAGGAAAAGCCATCTAAGCAAGCCATACAGAAATGTATTTAACTCCTTACATTGATGATAGTTGCACCTGAATGATGTGGCTTGAGGATCTTCTTCTTCTTCTTCTTCTTCTTCTTCTTCTTCTTCTTCTTCTTCTTCTTCTTCTTCTTCTTCTTCTTCTTCTTCTTCTCCTTCTCCTCCTCCTCCTCCTCCTCCTCCTCCTCTTCCTCCTCCTCCTCCTCCTCCTCCTCCTCCTTCTCCTCCTTCTTCTTTAATTGAAGGGGAATTCAGTAAAGTTAACTCTATAGTATTTGCTCTTGAGTTTGATTTAGTTCTTCTGTACCCAAGAAATAGAATGGTTTTGTTGCCATGCAGAAAAACCTCTCTAAGAATGACATTTTACATTGCGTATTATTTGCACTAAAGCAAATTTATCCATATAGCTTCTAGCTTTGTGGGTTTCTAGTCACTCCAACAGTTGGTATGTGCTTGGGGACTCTGAAATGATTTCAGTATTGGCCTGAGTACAACATAGGGTAATTATGGAAGTAAATCTATTCTCTAAAACTCATTGTGTGCTTTCAGAGCCAAATGAAGTTTTCATTGTAATTACCCTATGTTACATGTATCATTCACACCATTGTTTATTTCTGAAACTCCAACTGTTGGCCTGTGGGGCTGCCTGTCTGTCGCTCTGTCTTTGTTCCTCTACTCAGTAAAACAGTGCTCATCCAAAAGAAGACTCAAGAAGTATTTATGAGGACTACATTTATTTTAAAAGTAATTTTGAGGTTTGAAAATATAATCAATAAAGTGCTTTCCTTCTTCATAAAAGGATGCTAAATCAATAGAAGGTTACCAAAGTCACACATCAGTTCATGGTGTTCTGAAATGCAGGGATAAAAAGTAAAATCTTACTTTAGTATGAACATCTGAAGAGAAACTACGAGTTTGGACAAATGTTTTATGTTTGTGCCATACTGAACAAAGGTTCTGTTGAATACACATTTTGCTGTAGCAAGTCCTCTGACCCACCAGTGTACCTCTTACTGTATTTCATATATAAATAAACTTGTGAATTCTAAGAACATTATTAATCTTTGTCTTCCAATCACCCTAGGATTCTGATATGTACTAGAGAACATCAAATAAACACTGTTAAATAACTATTGCTCTCATCTGGAGTTTAGCTATATGTTCTTATACCTTTAGAAATATATTTTTCTATTCTAGGCCTGCCAAAGACCTTAGTGCTACACACCAACTCAGAAAGAGAAGCCCTAAATGTATCCAGCCATTCCAGAATTCCAAGAGACAATAATATATTGATTTACTATACATATCTATCTCTACTTCCTCCTGTGTATGGGTGTGTGTGTGTGTGTGTGTGTGTGTGTGTGTGTGTGTGTTTATTCAAAGGAAAACACTAAGTAACTAATTCAATTTTAGATTCAATAGTAGATTTTGGTGTCTACCGCTTGCTTGTAGAACTAAACCCAAGCTTCTGACCAACAATTATCATTGTATCACTGAGATTCTCTCTTTTCTTTCCCTTACACTTGAGCACAAACATTCTTTAAATTTACCACCGTTGTTACTTCTTTTGGAAAGGACTTTGAAGGAACATTTTATTTTAGAAAGCTAAAAGCCTATTGCTAGCAGGATTCAATAGTTGATAGAAAGTGCAGTGAGCTACAGTGAGCCACTTACTAGGCCTATGGTCATACGCTCAACTAGCTATGTAGTATCCATTGCACTAACTGCTGTGGTTTCCCACCCTTTAGCACACTGTATCTTCTTGAAGCCAGGTTGCTCTTGCTTCTATGATGAGACAACACATCCTGGCAGGAGAGCAGAACAGAGCAAACTACTGGCTAGAGAGGACAGTAGAGGAAGAAAAGAGGCCATGTCTGTACACTGTACTACAAGGTCATACTTCATTTACCTAAGAAGACTTTGTACTAGGCTCAGGCCAACAGCCCAATAGTAACACACTGTAGACTAAGCCTAAACAGGTAGTTGGTAGATCTAAATTTAAAATCAAAACTGTATTCCTTCCTCTTTGCTTCCATCAATCCCTCATCTCTGTGGCCTTTATCTTATTTTTTATAATTGTTTGTTTTACTGTTTGCCGTTTTGTTTTGTTTTGGTGAAAGCTTCTCTCAATGTAACCCAAGAGAAACTTTAATTGGTAAAATTAACAACAACTTCAAAGAGACCTGAACTAAGGTGCGCTTAAATATAGTGCATTTTAACTAATGTGATGTCCCCAATGTAGACAAGTTTTTCTTTGATTTAAAGTCGTCTAAATAAATCATCCAGTATATAGTTTATAACATCAATTCTATTACTTTGAATTTCCTCAACATCATATATAATCCCAAGTCATAGAAGGGTGCTCTTACTGAGAAACCATGTCTTAAAGTGGTAGGTAGCCATACTGAGAGACACTGACAAAGTTAAACAGAAAATGCTAGATAGCAGGAAAAAGGCAGAAAGCGTAGGGTGTCTGATTATAATGAAGACACTTATACCAAGGGGAAAAACAGGCAAATTGCAAAAGAAATGTAATCAGAGCTGGAGTTGTTTACCACAGAGAGGAAGAAAGCTGGGAAAACTGACTCTGCCTGCAGATGAAAATATGAGTGTTCTGTCAATGAATCTGCTACATGTATGCGCAGGTATGTGTGTTTGTGTGAACGTGAGGGCAAGTATCTTCCGAGTAACAGAGATATAGCTCAGAAAGATCAAAACATAATTGTAAAATCCTGTCCACATTTGAAGTCTTACTAATATAATTTAATTTTGAAGATAAAATATACAGAGAGGTGGAGGTCCAGGACTTGAAAACCAGGAGGGATTTAACTCAGGAGGCAGAGGCAAAGGGACCTCTGAGTTCAATGCTAATCTGGTCTAACAGTGAGTTCAAGGACAGTCAGGCCTATCCCGAGAAACCCTGACTAGGAAAAAAAATGCATAATGGGACTTCAGAAAATTACAAAGAATGATTTGGGAACCTTATTTGGGAATGTGGAATTTTTTTCCATTTTTTTTTACTTAGTATCAGGAGAAAAATGGAGCTATGCATATTAGAAAAATAAAGTATATGGAGGACTCTATATCTGGAAACATATACTTAGGAGTACTGATACGAGTATTGACCACAGGGAGCACATATTAAATGTCATAGAGGCTTCTTCAATGTTATAAAGTGGGACTGCACATAGGATACATAACGTTCAGAGGTAGGAGTGTGATGTGTGCCCTGTACTCATATGAAACTTCAGATATTGACAAATTATAAAGCCTGTTGTAGATAATAAATGCTTCGAAGGGGAAAGGCCAGTTTTAAGATACTTGCCATAACTCTTCGGGTTAACCTTAATACCTATAATTTAGAGATTATGGGATACTTTTGATGGCTTTAAATGGCTTCAGCCGGGACTGTCATTTGTTAAACGCAAGTGGATTTGTCTTTTCCTCATACTAATGCACTTGGTTTATGATCTGTCAAAAGAATGTGTATGTTTTAAATTACAGACTCTCACTCCATCATGTTGATCATTTGTAATGTGGCTGCTATCTCAGTTTTCAGATGAAATTACTTCGAAGGGTGGCACAGCATAACACGAGGTTTTCTTAAGAACCCATGAGCTTCTTATTTCTCAAATATAAGTGAAATCAGATAAGTCAAACCTTTATTTCTGTAACATTAGTTCTGTGCAATCAGGTATCAATGCAAACCAGGGAAGAAATGATAAGTGCAAGAAACTTTTTTTTAAAATAAGAAGGCAGCTTGATGAAGGCAGCATGAGGGAAGGCCATGTTTATTATGCAACTGATACAAAAGACTAAAATCATGGATTGCTTTTAATTATCGAGCTTTATCAAATTACCTTCCACGCTTAAGGGATTCAACATTATCTTAATTTTTCAAAATAATTTGTATAATATTTATTTTCAAAAAATATACAATTATATATCACTTTTTTCCTTTTTTTTCTTCTTCCAAACATTCCTATTTGACCCCCATTTATTCTTTCAAATTAATTGCCTCAATTTCTTTTATTTCTAGGGGATATAAATATATCAACTATACTAATATAGCCTGGTTATTTTCTATAATGATTCTTGTATTATATAATTTCATAGATAACCACTTAGTATTCAATATTCCATCCAGTGGCTCAATTTTAAGAAGGATTAATCTTTTTTGTGCAATAGTAAGGTTAGTTGTAGTTGAATAAATGCGTAATTATAAAAAGTGAATCAATGACAAGTTTTATAGAGTCAAAAATACCCTCCAGGCTCATTAAAAAAGGAGGAGTGGAAGTTTTAAAATTTCCGTTGATGTAAAAGTAAAGGGAAAAGGATTTCAGTATCTTAAATCTGGAAACTTTACAAACTGTTTCTCTGCAATTAATGCTAAAACATGTTTTTTTCCGAAGCAAAACTCCCTTGGAGTAAACTCACACCTGACAGTTTAATGAATGATCACTATCAAAGTGGGTCAAGTTGGGTTTGGAGACTAGAAAGAGAATATTGTTTCACAGTGCTTTTCTGTCCCTCAACTTCACTTTTTTTTTCTTTTCTTTTTGGCACAGAAGAAACATCTTATTCCATAATCCTGCATTAGTAATATTTCCGCAACAATCGGGCCACATTATGTTCCTAGGTTTAAAATGCACTTACAGACAAGGTGGGGCTTGATGTTGCTTATCTCCTCCAGACTGTAATTAGAACTAGTTGGTTTTATTTAATTGTGAGGGAGTTTTTCTGTAAAGCCTTCACACCCTCACTACAATTAGCACTGTATCACTCCCCTTAGTGTTTTAGATTGTGCCATAATGCTCACAGCTAAAGTTGCCATTAAAGGGCAATTGCTATTTATTATGGTCATAAAGTAGACACTTTCCCACAGGGGGAAACATATAGTAGGTTTCCATTTAGAAAGCAGGGGCAGACAGTGCATTCATTAGTCATGGGACCCTGGGGCTAAAAAGGAGTTCTCTGAGAAATCTGTTTCCTATGTTTTTTGCCCCAGAGGCAGTTGGGAAGTCTGGAAAGAGATGACAAATGTCAAGTCATTGTTCTAAACAACAACAAAGGTCATTGGCTGAGTTTCCTAGTAGTATCTAAATCTTGGTGGGACACCAAGCCTCAGTGATAGGTGAGCCAGCCTGGAAGTGTGTAGATGCTAAGACTGCAAAAGTGAGGTGGAGGCAGATTAGACAACAAAAGACAATGTCGCTTAGGCTTTAATTTTTATTTTTAATTTATTTTTAAAAATCAACTTTCAAAGAGGGTAGTCATGGTATTTTCAAGCAAATACACACACACACAGAGAGACACACACACACAGACACACACACACATACTTAGAAATTCCTGATCTACATATAAGGAAGAACATGCATGTGCAAGAAAATGAATGGAGCTGGAAAAACTTACATTAAGGAGACTTGCCACGTTCATGCCTTAATGAACAAGACCCTTGGTGATCTCTTGCGTCTGTGCATGTGAATGACAGCCTTTTAGACTTCTCTTTACTGACTGGCATGTCATGTTTTTGTACATTTACAAGATTCATTGTCCTGTATCAGCATCTACCATGTTATGTAGATATTATAGATATTATATGTTATATAGATATAGGTAAGGTTAGTGTTTTCAGGTTGGCTGAGTATATTGTGTTGTTTTGCTTAATTTTATTTTTCAAGATTCATTTTCACAGGCCACTCCACAGAATGAGCCATTAACATTGTCATTCTCGCTAAAATTATCTAGACTGTTTTAACTTTCCTGGTAATCATGGCATATGCCCAGTTAGGGTTAGTACAAGATATATTTAACTGTGTTGAATTGTTAAAACTCAACACAAACCATTCAGGATTACACAGCCATCACTGGGATGAGACTTTAGCAATGTTTCATGATTAATATCCACCATGAATTCTTCATGATACTGGATTGACAGATAATGTTATGAATGTGTAATGGGAAGTTAGCAGAAGTGTCACCTTTTGATTAGTTTCTAAGGCAGCAGGCCTTGCAATAGGTCTTTTTTTTTTTCAGTGAAACTACCTTACTTGTTCCTTATAACTTAAAATTTATGAATCGTTGTGATATATACCTTTAATTCAGCTGTAAAATAAAAAATAATGCTTAGAAGAGATTGTTTTCACTTTTAAACCTCAGCTCTGAATTCATGCAGACTTAAATTTTTCTCATATTAATTTTGAAATTTTAATAAAAGCATTGTTAATTTATTTGTATGATATGTGTGTGTCTGTGTGTCATGTGTGTGTGTGTGTGTGTGTGTGTGTGTGTGTGTGTGTGTGTGTGTATACTCTACCTACATGTATACCTATGTGCCAGAAGATGGAAACATATCCAATTACAGATGTTTGTCAGCCACTGCGTGGTTGCTGAGAATTGACTCAGGACCTCTGGAAGAGCAGTCAGTTCTCTTAACTTTTGAAGCATCTCTCCAGCCCCTATTAATTTCTTTTTTGATGAGTGTTTAATTCAATAAGATAAATAAACCTTAAAATGTCGCACATATACAACATTTAAATAATTATGCCCTATTTAAATGACCTAAATAAGTAAATATGCACCTACTACATTAGGCCATAGGCAGTTACATTGTTGAGGTATCATGGGTGAAATGTCCCTTTTCTCTAGAAGACACAATGTCACAGCAACTTCTTTGGACTTAATAGTTCCTAGTGTCTTCCTGGCTTCCCTTTCACGATGTTCCTTGAATCTTAGAGAAGTTTTGTTATGAATCAATCAACTATATCTGAACACCCCATGACCAGGTGTTCTTTGCCTTTTGACCATTTGTGGTTTCCTGTAATGGTTTCTGTGTGTTCCTAAGAAAAGTTTTTCAATGAGGGTTGAGAGTCACATTTATGTGTATGTAAAAAGGTAAGTTTAAAGACACATTTAGGAACTATGATGGTTTAGTAAATTAGCACAATAAGTTCTCCTCTAAGAACTATAACCTCACTAGTCCTAAGTTCCCCAAGGTTTCAGTGTCAGGCGTGATTTCATTCCCATGGTGTAGGCCTTAAATCCATTCTTTCCCTATTGCTGCCTCTTTTGATACAAACCCAGCCTATTATATGCTATTAAATATTAATGGTCAAAGACTTCAGAGTTTTAATGGTGTTTTGTGAGATAAAGCAAACCTTTGCAGCAGAAGAGTGATATAATATGACTTACATAGTAGAAATTGCAAATGTCTAGGTCACAGACTATTGGATGTGAATGTTAGGAAGAATCAAAATGATCCGAAGAGAGACTACTAGTGATAGTAGTTTAGATCAGGTGGATAAACTTGAAAGTATGGGTATTTTTAATATAGACATAATGGATTCTCCTATGATCAGAATGTGATATCTGTGTTAGACACACTCAAAGGTGACTCCCAATAGTCGTTCTGAAGAAATATATTGGTTAAAAGTTGTTTATTGAGTAGATAGACTTGAGGATGCTGAGAAAAAAATACCAGGAAGCATAAAGAGATCAGTCTGGGACATGTTAACTTAAAAAAAAAAAAGCTGTTAGACGTTCAATTTGAAAAGAAAAAAAAAAGCAAAAGTACATGAATCTACAAGTTCTGGAAATCAGGAAAATGGTTTGGCTGCAAATTTTTCTCTTAATTAGCATATAGATGGTATGTAAAGCCACCGACCAGATGCGATCATGATCACCAAGAGAAATAACTGTGGCCTTGGCACTCTAAAATTTTACAGAATAGAGAGCTGAGAAGAAACATCTGGAAAGAGTGCAGTGCTGTAGTTAGACCCAGAGACAATGCGGGGAATTGCAGTATACAGAAGTGACCAAAAACCAAAGTACTTCAAAGATGAGAAAAAGAACTGACAACCGACTATTAAGCCTCCAATAGGAAAGTCGCTGATGACCTTGATAGGAGCTGCTGATGCAGTGTGGTCACGGTCATTTTTAAAGCCTGATTTGAATTAGTTTGATGGAGTTGAGAAGGAAAAAAAGAGAAAGGAATTATTGACAGCTCATTTGAAGCAAATAACCTTCTTGCTCTTGATGTGTGCCAGGCTGAACTGGAGTAATTGGATCTCCTGCCTACACCTTTGATGGGAAAGCATGGCTATTGTTCATTAAGATTTTCTTAAAATTCTGTCTAAAAAAACCAAACAAATAAAACCACAACAAACATCGTGCTGAGCTCCACACTGAAACTCCAGTGGGAAAGGTGTGCAGAGAACAATGCTGATAAATAAGAAGGAAATTTGTTTTGTGAATGTATTAAAATGGAAATAAATATTCAAGTTCCTAAGTTATAGTTGACTAAGAGGACAGCACTGTCTATTCATAAAGCTCGTAGTCTGCCTCCTCCTTTGTAATATTAATTTTAAAAATTGATTTTTAATAATCAAAGGTATAAAGGGCATTTAAAAGAATGTCTAGTTGTGATTAATTTAGGTAAACCAAAGATATTCCTCATGTCAAATTCCCCTTATGAAAGACCTTAGCACAGAAACTTCATACCCTAATGTTAGAATATGTGGAGGTATCTTACCTCAACTTTCAGATTCTCACTTGGACTACTAATGATATAAATTGTGTATAATCTGCCATGTTTCTCTATTCTTCATAGGATCTTGTGGCCCTTTATTTCAGCATTTGGCATCCCTTACATAACCGACACCTTTATTCATATTTCCCCATTCCTATACTCATATCACATATACACCCTGATATCACTCTAGCCTGCCTACTGTAATTACCTGTACATTTCCTCACTCCACCTCCTCATATGCATGTGCACCTTTTTTTCCATCTTTATTAAATTGAGTATTTCTTATTTACATTTCAAATGTTCTCCTCTTTCCCGGTTTCTGGGCCAACATCCCCCTAATCGCTCCCACTCCCTTCCTATATGGGTGTTCCCCTCCCCATCTTCCCCCCATTACCGCCCTCCCCCCAACAATCTGGATCACTGGGAGTCCAACCTTGGCAGGACCAAGGGCTTCCCCTTCCACTGGTGCTCTTACTAGGATATTCATTGCTACCTATGAGGTTAGAGTCCAGGGTCAGTCCATGTATATTCTTTGGGTAGTGGCTTAGTCCCTGGAAGCTCTGGTTGCTTGGCATTGTTGTTCATAAGGGGTCTCGAGCCCATACAGCTCTTCCAGTCCTTTCTCTGATTCCTTCCACGGGGGTCCCAATCTCAGTTCATTGGTTTGCTGCTGGCATTCGCCTATGTATACGCCATATTCTGCCTTTGTCTCTAGGGAGAGATCTACATCCGGTTCCTGTCAGCCCGCACTTCTTTGCTTCATCCATCTTATCTAGTTTGGTGACTGTATATGTATGGACTACATGTGGGGCAGGCTCTGAATGGGAGTTCCTTCAGTCTCTGTTTTAATCTTTGCCTCTCTCTTCCCTGCCAAGGGTATTCTTGTTCCCCTTTTAAAGAAGGAGTGAAGCATTCACATTTTGATCATCCATCTTGAGTTTCTTCTTTTCTGTGCATCTAGGGTAATTCAAGCATTTGGGCTAATTGCCACGTAGCAATGACTGCATATAATGTGTGTTTTTCTGTGATTGGGTTACCTCACTCAGGATGATATTTTCCAGTTCCAACCATTTGCCTACGAATTTCATAAAGTCATTATTTTTGATAGCTGTGTAATATCCCATTGTGTAGATGTACCACATTTTCTGTATCCATTCCTCTGTTGAAGGGCATCTGAGTTCTTTCCAGCTTCTGGCTACTATAAATAAGGCTGCTGTGAACATAGTAGAGCATGTGTTTTTTTATGTAGGAGCATCTTTTGGGTATATGCCCAAGAGAGGTATAGCTGGGTCCTCAGGTAGTTCAATGTCCAATTTTCTGAGGAACCTCCAGACTGAACTCCAGAATGGTTGTACCACTCTGCAATCCCACCAACAATGGAGGAGTGTTCCTATTTCTCCACATCCTTGCCAGCACCTGCTGTTGCCAGAGTTTTTGAACTTAGCCATTCTGACCAGGGTGAGGTGGAAGCTCAGGGTTGTTTTGATTTGCATTTCCCTTATGACTAAAGATGTTCAACATTTCTTTAGGTGTTTCTCAGCCATTCGACATTCCTCAGCAGTGAATTCTTTGTTTAGCCCTGAACCCCATTTTTAATAGGGTTATTTGTCTCCCTGCAGTCTACCTTCATGAGTTCTTTGTATATTTTGGATATAAGCCCTCTATCAGTTGTAGGATTGGTAAGATATTTTCCCAATCTGTTGGTGGCCGTTTTGTCCTAACAACAGTGTCCTTTGCCTTACAGAAGCGTTGCAGTTTTATGAGATCCCATTTGTCGATTCTTGATCTTAGAGCATAAGCCATTGGTGTTTTGTTCAGGAAATTTTCTCCAGTGCCCATGTGTTCGAGATGCTTCCCCACTTTTTCTTCTATTAGTTTGAGTGTATCTGGTTTGATGTGGAGGTCCTTGACCCACTTGGACTTAAGCTTTGTACAGGGTGATAAGCATTGATCGATCTGCATTCTTCTACATGTTGACCTCCAGTTGAACCAGCACCATTTGCTGAAAATGCTATCTCTTTTCCATTGGATGGTTTTGGCTCCTTTGTCAAAAATCAAGTTACCATAGGTGTGTGGGTTCATTTCTGGGTCTTCAATTCTTTTCCTTTGGTCTATCAGTCTGTCTCATTTCTGTCTGTCATCATTTTCATTAAATTCTAAGAAGTCTTCAATTTCTTTATTTCTTCCTTGACCAGGTTATCATTGAGTATAGCATTGTTTAACTGCCATGGATATATGGGTGTACTTTCCTTATTGTTATTGTTATCCTTATATATTCCTTTAGCCTGTGGTTGTCTGAAAGGAATTAGAATAGAATTATTTCTATTATTCTGCATCTTTTGAAGTCTGTTTTATGCTCAATTTTGGAGAAAGTACCATGAGGTGGTGAGAAGAAGGTATATCCTTTTGTTTTAGGACAGAATATTCTATAAACATCTGTTAAGTCCATTTGGTTCATAACTTCTGTTAATCTGTCTATGTCTGTGTTTAATTTGTTTCCATGATCTGTCCATTGATGAGAGTGGGGTTTTGAAATCTCTTACTATTCTTGTGTGAGGTGCAATGTCTGCTTTGAAATTTAGCAATGTTACTTTTTTGTGTGTAGATGGCCTTGTATTCGGAGCATAGATATTTAGGATTGAAAGTTCACTCTTGGTAGATTTTTCCTTTGATGAATATGAAGTGTCCTTCCTTATCTTTTTGATGACTTTTGGTTGAAATTTATTTAATTCGATATTAGAATGGCTACTCCAGCTTGCTTCTTCAGATCATTTGCTTGGAAAGTTGTTTTCCAGCCTTTCACTCTGAGGTAGTGTCTGTCTTTGTCTCTGAGGTGTGTTTCCTGTAGGCAGCAAAATCCTGGGTCCTCATTATGTATCCAGTTTGTTAATCTGTGTCTTTTTATTGGGAAATTGACTCCATAGATGTTGAGAGATATTAAGGAATAGTGATTGTTGGTTCCTGTTTTCTTCGTATTTGGAGGTGAGATTATGTTTGTGTGCTTGTCTTCTCTTTGTTTTATTGCAAAACGATTAGTTTCTTGCTTTTTCTAGGGTGTAGCTTGCCTCCTTGTGTTGGGCTTTACCATTTATTAATCTTTGTCGGGCTGGATTTGTAGAAAGATATTGTATAAATTTGGGTTTGTTATGGAATATCTTGGTTTCTATATCTATGTTAATTGAGAGTTTTGCAGGATACAGTAACCTGGGCTGGCATTTGTGTTCTCTTAGGGCCTGTATGACATCAGTCCAGGATCTTCTGGCTTTCATAGTCTCTGGTGAGAAGTCTGGTGTAATTCTGATAGGTCTGCCTTTATATGTTACTTAACCTTTTTCCCTTAACACTTTTAATATTCTTTCTTTGTTTTGTGCATTTGGTGTTTTAACTATTATGTGATGGGAGGAGTTTCTTTTCTGATCCAATCTATTTGGAGTTCTGTAGGCTTCTTGTATGTTTATGGGCATCTCTTTCTTTAGGTTAGGGAAGTTTTCCTCCATGATTTTGTTGAAGATATTTACTAGTCCTTTGAGTTCAGAGTCTTCACTCTCTTCTATACCTATTATCCTTAGGTTTGATCTTCTCATTGAGTCCTGGATTTCCTGTATGTTTTGGACCAGTAGCCTTTTCCATTTTATATTATCTTCAACAGTTGGGTTGATGATTTCTATGGAATCTTGGAGTCCTGAGATTCTCTCTTCTATCTCTCTCTTCTATCTGTTGGTGATGCTTGTATCTATGGCTCCTTGTCTCTTCCTTTGGTTTTCTATATCCAGGGTTGTCTCACTTTGTGCTTTCTTTATTGTTTCTATTTCCATTTTCAATTCCTTCACCTGTTTTGTGTTTTCCTGTAATTCTCTCAGGGATTTTTGTGTTTCCTCTCTAAGGGCTTGTTTACCTGTGTTTTCCTGCATTTCTCTATTCTTTCTTTCTTAAAGTCCTCCATCATCATGATCAAATATGATTTTAAATCTAGATCTTGCTTTTCTGGTGTGTTTGGACATTCATTTCTGCTTTGGTGGGAGAATTGGGCTCTGATGATACCATGTAGTCTTTGTTTCTATTGCTTGGGTTCCAGCACTTGTCTCTTGCCATCAGGTTGTCTCTGGTGTTACTTCGTTCTGCTATTTCTGACAGTGGCTTAACCGTCCTATAGGCCTGTGTGTCAGGAATGCTGTAGACCTGTTTTTCTGTTTTCTTTCAGCCAGTTATGGGGACAGAGTATTCTGCTTTCAGGCATGTAGTCGTTCCTGTCCACTGGCTTTCTGCTGTTCCTGTGGGCATGTGGCCTGAGTCCACCAGGCAGGTCACTTGGAGCAGAAAAGTTTGTCTTACCTTTGGTCTTGGGCCTAAAGTTGCTCCTCAGGGCTGGGTTTCAGCTCTCCAGGAGAGCAGCAACCAGAAGGGCCTGCCCCTACTTCTGTGTCCCTGTGCACAGGGCTTCCGTATGAAGCTAGGTGTTTTCCTCCAGAGTCAGAAATGTGGGCAGAGAGTAGTCTCCTCTGGTTTCCCAGGCATGTCTACCCCTCTGAAGGTCTAGCTCTCCCTCCCACATGATTTTGGTGCAGGGAGCTGTTTGACTGGGTCCATTCAGATCCAGGCACAGTCTGGACAGCAGGGTTCCTGCAGCTTGAGTGTCCCTATCTTCCTGTTCCCAGAGGCCCTATATAGTTTCCTCTTGGGCCAGGGATGTGGGCAAAGGTGGGCAGAAGTGGTGGTCTCTCCTGCCCATGCATGTGCAGCTTACTTTGATCCAGAATCCTGCCATTTTATGGAGCACCACAGGGTTACAAGGCTCTGTGCAGTGCTGTTTATAGCACTGCTGATTTACAGTAGTGATGAATTTCCATACACAGTATTTTCTTTCTAAAATACAACCCTTATAGCTCAGCCACACTCCAGTGAAAGGCCTTACACCCAGAGGGACAGGAGCAGAGCAAATGTGGTGAATAAATTTTAAAATAAAGGAGCATAAGAATTTATAATTAGGCACATAGGGTACATCAAGAAAAATCTAGGGGAATATAGGAAGGGTCTATGTTCTATTGTATGGCATTCTCAAAAAATAGTTCAAATATTTTTAGAAATAATGTCTCAATAGGCAATGTTCAATGAAATTAAACTATAATATTGTTGTTACGTAGCTGGGAGCCTTATGTTTTGAGAAAAGTAAAGTTTTATCATTTTTAGTTTTGCCCATCACAATTTCTGTTTTCTAGATCTCATTTTTTTTCTTTGCAGTTTTAAACACATTTCTATTCAATTTCCTGTGTGAGGCAGTGAAGTCAGTTTGTAATATTTCATGGTCCTTGATGGTATTGCTGAGAAAAAAATAATTTCTAACCTTTAAATATGTTTAAAACTTTTATGTGGGAATGTTTGGAAGCAACTTGCATTAGCTTCCGTAAGACATACTATTTTTCTGTCCCTGTTAGAACATTTTATTTGCTCAATGCCCAAGAAATTTTTTCAAAGTGTCCCTATGTAGAAAGCAAAATTCAAAGAAATATTTTCCCATAACTGGAAATTCCTGGGCAAACCTATCTTTTGTTGGTAGAAGGCGATGTCTTAGTGAGGGAAAACCTTTCATTCATGAATGCACTGCCACTTCTGGACTTATTTAAACTAATGTGATTTTTTTTTTTTGCATTGCACATTTTCCTGATTTCCAAATCTTTCCTTTATTCTCTTCACTCGGGGAGTTTTCTCTAGTCTTCTAAAGCCAGTTTCTCAGACTCACACCTTAGTGTGGAATTCTAATATCTCTTTGGGTTGAAAAGTCTGTACACTGGATTATTGAACTCAGATGTTCACATCCATTTAATCATGGTTCCAGCTCAGTTACAGCAGGTGTTGCCATCAACCTTAAACACACGGAGCTGATGACCATAAACCCTTGTTTTTAAACTTTCCCTAGCAAACTACCCAGACTCTGATTAGTGAGAAACAAGATGTTTGTCTTAAATGTTCCCATCATCTTTGTCTAACAGTGTTTATTGAAATGATCAAAATTTCAAGATACTGCCGTATATGTTTCTTTTGGCTTCCATGTTAACTTTTCACCATTGATACAGACTATTCGCCTTATAAGCAAAAAGTGCCGCCATGACCTTTGTCTTCAGATTTTGTCAGTTGTGACAGGTGATTCTCCTCACTACAAATTAGGCAAATACTTTTTGTGATAAGATTGACATGTGGAAAAGCAACATGTCTTTCATCTAAAAA
Source organism: Rattus norvegicus (assembly GCF_021556685.1). Lineage (NCBI taxonomy): Eukaryota > Metazoa > Chordata > Mammalia > Rodentia > Muridae > Rattus > Rattus norvegicus. Next base: position 27,109,243 of record NC_141544.1, on the reverse strand, counting down.
GATGAATATTTTAAGGAAAGGTATCCTTATGTGTTCTAATGAGATTGAGATGAAGCAAATTCTGCATCAATAAGTCAGAGAAAGCTAGTCAAAATAATGAAATCTAAAATGTTATTTTACTGATTTGATGAATATCGTCACAAAGTCTGACCACAGAGGGTTTTTTTTTACATAAGATGTTCAGAATAAAGATACAGTTGAAGTAATACAACAAACACATTAGAGACTAAGAAGCTATTGGCACTTTCTAGATAGGAGTTGAAAGAAAATAATCCATTCTATTTATCCAGAAGCTATCCAGTCCCTTTCATCTTGCCTTATACTAAATACCATTCTGAAGAAGTACTCAAAGTCTCTTAAAAGAGGATTTGATCAGAAGGGAAAGTATTAAATAATGAATTTCCATGCTTTTGAATTTTATGCATGCCTTCACATAAAATAACTTTCTGATGCATAAATCTCTTTTATCCCATGCAGATGCCACAAAATTTAGACATGGGTGTTGAGAAGTGCCAACTTGGAATTTGGGGAATAAATCTCAGTATATGTCAGGCAATGTAGATATAAGAGGACATTTTGTTTCTCAGCTCTGACACTTATGCGATGATATTGTCTTTACTCAATGTAATTGCAGCCCTTGGAATAATATCAGGCTTTTAAAAATTGGCCTTAGAATGCTTACATGTTCTTATGAAGTATGTTTATTTAAGGACTGTGATGGGTATCTGAGTGTAGGAATAAAAGGCATCCACTTCTTGTTTGTTTTATTATCTAAATATGAATTACCAACATAGAACAATATCTTATATATGTATTTATAGTTAAAGCATCCAGAAGGGTGACAGACATAAATGCATGTGTCATGAGTGTATAAACCCTTTATCAGGACCTCAAACATATAAATCTGTTCATGCAAAAAAATAGTGGATTGCAATTCAACTCCACAAAAGCAAAATGCAGCCCATAATTCTTATTCTTACCGTCTCCATGTACACCAATTCTTATCATTGTCCTTCAAAGATATCTGTTTTAAAGTTTTGATTATTTAAAATTTTGAGTATTTTTTCTGAATAAGTAATATTAATCCCTTTACCTCCACCTGGGAATTTAATTTAATAGAGCTTTAAGGCAGTCATGTGTGGCTGATTTATATCATTTTTTTCAGTCGTTACTTACCTGTTGGGGCACTTACCATGGTTTCATTTTATTTTTTCCAGGTTTTTCTTAATCATCCTATAATTATATCACTTCTAGTCTCTCCTCCTTCCTCGCTCTACCATTGATGTGGGCTCCTCTTCCTTAATCATTGCTGTCACATGTACATATCCAAGAGTAAAACTTGTACGCATTCTGAGTCTTGTCACTACCAGTGTTCCCTCACAGTTCCCTACAAGGCTCACTACTGGGTATTGGATGTCCAATTAGAAACTCGCTTCCAGGAAGACTAATTCTTCGTCTCTCATTAATTTGTAGTTGCCCGCAACTCTTCCTTTCAAGGTGGGGTCCTGTGAAATTTTCTCCACCTCTCCTGGGATATCAACTCTTGGTATTGTACAGGTTAGGAAGCCACATTGTAGAGATTTCACTAATAAAGCTTTTCTGTCATACATAGCTATGAGGCGCAGTCTCACCCGGGACTCTTGGGAACTCTGGTTTTTACACTCTCCCTGCCCCCTCTTCCAGGATGTTGCATGACCATAGGGAGAGAAGTTGCTTTGTAGAAGTACTAAGCTGATCTGAGGTCCTCTGAATGATTCTCCGCATTTTAACCTGAAAATTTCTGTAATGACCAAGTTCTGCTGAAAAGGAGATGCTTCTTTGGAAACAGGAGATGTCTACATTTTTCTGGAATCTCGCTGCAAGTGAAGACTGTGGGGCTTCAGGTTAGGAAGCAGATCTGAGAGCAGGAAAATTCCCAAAGGAAACTATGGAAACTTCATTTTACCTTGTAACTTATCATTTTATTTGATGTTGGCACACCTGGTTCATCAGCTTTACAATGTGAATAATATATATATATATATATATATATATATATATATATATATATATATATATATATTTTACCTTTTAAGATCTATCCACATGGCAAGATGCCGAGAGGTGTAGAAACAGGCACGCTTCTGGAGGAAAGGTTGTGAAACTCAGCGCTAAATAAATCGAGGGGTATTTTCACAGAATTATATCTACCCACAGGAAACTATTTGAGTTACAATACTTATCCTATCTAAGAAGTGCATTTTTTAAAAGTTTAGTTATTTAAACTTTTGAAAGAGCAAAAAAAAAAGAATTATGTGGTTTTATTCATTGTTCAAAGAAAGGGAGATAAAGGAATTTCACTAGAAATAGTAGATGAAAAAAGTCTAAATATAAAGACTGACTAGGAGGTCAGACAGGAACAGGATTTACCTACTCTCTTCTCATCTTTCTTTATGGAGGCTTTTCTGTTGCCTTGTGCCCGTTAGAAAGCTCGTCGCATTAAAATTTAACCAAGAGCATTTCCTCACGAAGTTTTAGTCATCAGGCCAATGATCCAGAAGAAAAGAGAATCCTGTTTCCAGGTGAGAAAAGAGGGACATTTGGTCTAAGCCATTCCAGCAAATGTCCAACTCTAATGAAAAGCATCATGCAAAATTGAACACATCTGAGATCTGGATGCAGCCCCAGGGGCCTGCTGGGGAGCAGCTAACCTTGCCTTGCAGCCAAGATTTCTGAATAGCATTTTTCTTTTAAATAACACCCCCAGGTTGGAGAATAGGTTTTATTGTATTATTTGCCCCCCCCCAAAGTCGTTAAGTTACACTGTTACCAATGCGTAAGGAACAGGAACAGGATGTGGAAGATATAAGACTTAAGTGAGATACCAAAACCCTTGAAAGGGCACAGGGGCATGGATTAGAAAAGGGGGATGGGATAGCGGGTTTCTGGAGGGAAAACCGGGAAAGGGGATAACATTTGAAATGTAAATAAATAAAATATTCAATTAAAAAAAGAAAGCAAAGAGATCTGGATCTGGAGACCAAAGGAGATACTTAGAGCTTCATTTGGTAACTGGAGCAAGACTGTGTTTGCATTGTGTGAGAAATGGCAGGAGATAGAACACGTGGGGCGCTGACTGAACTGGAGCAGGAGAGCTTAATGTAGTAGGTAAAATGAAATAATTTCCAAAACACTTAGCATTGATGTACTTTAATGTACTGACCTTATTCTAATCTATTATTAATTTTCTATTTTAACTATTAAACTGCTTCTATGGCAGAAATTGAAGAGTGTAAAGAAATTTTTTAAAAAATTTAAATCCTGAAAATTTAGCAGTTATATTTAATGTCTAGAAAATATTCACCTGTATAGTATTTCTATAGGAAAAGTATTAAGCATTTAGTTGGGTGTTCGAGGTAAGTCTAGGGTTCAACCATTCATTCCCCTTTTGTTTTCTTTGACATGATACCAATGTGTGGAGTATTGTAGGATCAGATACACCTGGAATGCATTACTTTTAATATTTGGAGTGCCCATTAAATTTTGGTTAATAGGTAATTACATATTAAATGTCAGTTCTCTTTTTCATTTTACAGTGCTTATAAGTTTCAGAATATACCCCTTCTCTAAATAATTAGAGGATAACTGTTTTGTATGGTTGTCTACTCATTTGAGGTAGTCCACATATCCTTTTAGTTTTATGTTTTAGGTTTTTTTTATACATTAACATATAAGGTAATTGATGTCATTATAGAATTTTCACTCAGACTTTATGTTTATTTAACCATGCCAATTGTTCCCTTTCCAGATTTCTTTTCAATTTAAATTTTATTTAAATTACTGTATAATGAGTTAGAAAATGGTATCTTTAGAGCAATATGTTTTAGTTCCTTTAATCCAACAAACTCCTTTCACCTGGATTACTCCCTATAACCAATTCCTCGGTCTCTTGATCTCACGTTTATATATATAGGTTTTCCCACAGTTATATGTGTGTGTGTGTGTGTGTGTGTGTGTGTGTGTGTGTGTGTATGTATAAATCACAAGCGAAGATACATACATGGGTAAGAATGTGTTTGTTCTTTTTTATCTTTTTGAGTTTGAATCTCTTTGACTAATTAATGCTGTATGCTACTGATCCATCCATTTCCCTGATAATTTCCTCTTTTTGTTGATTTTTTTCCCTGTGGAATAAAATTCAGTTATGTATATTACCACCTTTTCATTACGCATTCATGTGCTCATAGACACCTAGGATGATCCAGTACCTTGCTAGAATAAATAGCATAGAATGTGTCTGTGGACATTATGTGTAATTATCTCTGTGGTAGGACACGGAGTCCTTCTGGTAAATGCTTAAGTATGGTATACCTCGCTCATACGATAATTTAAATTTTTTAGGCAACTTTATATTGAGTTTTAAAATAGTTGTACGTTTTGCAGCTGCTGCAGTAGTGAGAGTCCCTTTCAGCACATTCTCTACCAATTTGTCAGATTTATTTATTTATTTATTTATTTATTTATTTATTTATTTATTTTCAGATTTTATTCCCTTCCCTGGGTGGCATCCCAAAGTTTTCATTTCTTGATAAGTACAGACACGGAAGCTGTTTAAGTGTTTCTGCTACCCCTCTTAATCAGTTTCCGTTTTTCTTCCTTATAACCCAACTTTTGTTTTCTGGTCATGTTAGTTTATTTCTTTGTCTTATCCTTTTTATCCCACCCATAAGGGTCTCTTTTCCTTTTCATGGTCAATTTTCTAGTGAAAGTACACACATGCATGTGCACACGCATTAAAATTCATACTGTGTTCATTGACTTGAGAGGTCCATCTTCCTGAGTCTCCCTTATTTTCATTTAATGTAAAATTCCATTGTTTCCTTTTTCCTGGGAATGTCATCATTGTCACCCCTTTTTTTCCTCTTTTTTTGCAAGAATATATAAGGACTTTTTCAAAAATTGTTTAGTTACTAAATTTTGGTGATTTTCCTTCTTTTATTAATACCAGATATACAAATCCTTCTCCAGAGTTGTTGTTGTCAAGGGTTATCCAGGAGACTATACAGTCTACTTCTGTTTCTTTGATCTCCTCCCATAGGCTGCAGGAAAGTACATTCTGCTGAAGAAAGCATGAACTTCAGAAACAGATCTCAGAAACTCCTTAACTAAAATTGACCAGCATGTGCCTTTCCTGAGTACTAGATTTCCTGGTACCAGGAGGAACCATTCAAGCTTCCAAAGATGGGGGGGCAACCTACAATCCTAACCAGCCATGATACCTATGAACTGCATGAATTGTCAGCATGGCACAATAACTTTACAAATATGCTAATGGCACATGTACATTGGCTTTAACAAATAATGCTCTTAATTGGACTTAAGATCTGCTCAAGAATGAAAGCATGCCTTCTACTGAAACCTACCTAACTTCTCAATCCTGGAAAAGTCACATACAATGTATGCTGGACGTTTTTACCTCCTCCTCCTCCTCCAGCACCTTCCTGAATCACTTTCCCTTTCTTACACATGCCACTTGTGCCCATTAATGTTGTCTTCGCCCACCGAGTCAAGTTTGTGCTGTCCATATAGTCTTAGGTGTGTGGATGTCCATTATAGTATGGTGGACTTATCAAGAACTACACTTTCAGGCAGAAAAAAAGCTGACTCTTACAATCACATCAGAGAATTATCCATAGCTTTTAGGCTAGGGCTGGAACTTGGTGCTCAACTCTCTTTTTCACTCTGGGTTTGATCTGGTCTACGTTTGAAGTGTCTTGCTTATGATGTCACAACTGCCGGAGTTCTTGAGTTTTAAGAGATTCATGAATCTGTGCTGTAATAATATGTCACGAGGAGTTGGTTTCATCCTATGCCCTGAGCAGCAATAGCAGGTTTTTGCTGGCCTGTGATGTCTCATTGTAGGTTCTTGGCCCCAGTAATAGTGACAATTCTGGGTTTCATGTTGATGGAGAACTTGAACCCAATCAGCACGTGATCATTTACTTCGTTAATGTTGGTGGAACTATTGCACCAGTGGCCACGTCTTTCCAGACTGATCCTTGTAGCTTCTAGGTTTTGCAGACGAGTAAATATGGTGATCTCATTTCTATTTCAGAGCACTTCCTAGTACAAAGAAAGCTAGTGCAAGAAAGTAGGTGTGATGTTTGATCTTCCCCTGTCCCTTCATATCTAGGACACATAAATGACTTGATGTGGTTTACAGGTTCTATCTGTAGAATGATCCCGCTTCTATTTCTACTGTGGTTGATGCACTGTCAAGAAGGATATGGACTCAGGAATCAAACATTTGAGAATCAAGCCTCAGCTTTATCATCTCCCTCCTGTGCCACATCAAGAAAACCATTCAGTTGACTGTGGCTTTACTTCCCAGTGATGGCATTAAAATGGCAGCAATTTAATTACTCAGAAGTTTCAGTGCTAGGAGGGTCTACACAATGATCCAGTTGACAACGGTTTCTTAGACAGTAACAAACTATATTTCTACTTTCACATTTACATTGGCCTTTTTCATCATTTCTGGTTCAAACCATTCACAGAAACCACCTTAAACAACTTGCTTGAATCCCTGGAGAAGCATTGGCCTCTGTCACATCTAAACACTGACTGAATAGCCTAAAACTATGAAGACCAAAAAGTCAGAGATATAAAGGTTTTTAATCCATACCATGTCAAACAATAACATGAACTAACTATTTTATCATCTATTTTAGTTCAGTGTTATAATCATAAAATAAGATGGCAAAAATACAGAATTGATAGCTGGTTTATTTTAGGCCAATTAGGTGTGGAAAGTGATTAGGCAGTATATTGCTTTCTGAAGTCTCTGTGGTTCATTAATAGCAAAATGAAATTTAAGGTTTACTCTTATCTATATAGGACAAAAGCAGGTTCAAAATCACTGCAGTCATTTAAAGTTTTATTTTATAACTCAAGCCTATTGTCAGTTGAGTCATAACCTAAAAGTTTTATATTGAGGAGTTTTTCATGTTTCTGCCAAAGTGAAATACATTTTTTTCTTTGAAACTGTAAAAGTTTTCTTAAGATAAAGCTTATGAGTAATTACCAGTGAAACTGAAATCGTTCTCCTTGAGTCTTAAGAATTATGTGTGCTGTCTTCCATAGTCCTTTCATTAACGATCCTAACACTGTTAATATTTTATATTCTAATTGTGTTCTGTTACAGCCTTAATTTTGTTCTAGTGAAATATATCCCTACAAAGTATCTTTCTACCTTCATAAATTGAAATTCATAATGGAAAATGGTTTCAATTATCTAAGGTTATGCTGATCCTTTTTATTGAATATATTTGGTATTTTCTAACTTAATCCTAATTACACTTCAGGAAAATGTGTAGTTTTAGTATAAAAGATGTCTTTCAAACAAATAATACAAGCACTGACATTAATGATATCTATGCAAACACCTACCTATATAGAATATATATTATTAAATCTTTTGGATTATGTCAGATTCAAATTATTATGAAACTATCACCTTCCCATGTCATAAAAGTGATTTAATACAGTTTAAGTGGTGGATAGAGGAAAGCCTTTGTTTTTATTGATCTGGACTTCTGTCACTGACTTACTTAAGGGCCATGGCTTAATTCTCACACATGATTTTGTGGTAAAGACAGTAATTATTATGGCCCATTGATTGTGTTAAGAAGTCTCATAATAAAATGATTCTAAATTCCCAAATGCTATATTTTCAAGAAAAGATTATCCACAGAACTACAAATAGCATAAATCTGAATATAACTATTATAAGAAATTCAAATAATTATTGGATAACCACTAATATTAATATTATTTTTTTACTTTTCATTGATCCATGTGAGTTTCATATCATATACCTCAATCCCACTCATCTTCCCATCGCTTCATACCTGCAGTCTGCCCCATCAATGTCCCCTACAATAGAAAATTTAAAACTGTAAATGAAAATAAAACAACATAAGAAACAAAGCACAGAAAATATCTCATTGTTGAAGCTGTGGTGTGTCACAGCATGTGCCACAGTGTACCCTTTTATCCAAAGCTGTGGGGCCTGCATGACACAGGGCAACAATGGGAAACCAAGAGGAGTCTGGGTGAGGGACTAGTGTGACTAGTGTAGTAGAAACCAGAGGCCTTGAACGAAAACAATGATTCATTGCAATAAACATTTTCAAGTAAAGATATTTATAAAATTTGATTAACTGTCATCCTATGAATTTAATTTAGCCCAATGAAAGATATGTGTGTGATCTCAGTCACAGAACTAAATAAATGATTTAATAAATTCTGTTCTAGTCAATCCACTAGTTTTGTCATCCCCACTTGTCATAGTTACTATAAGGGATATGTAATAGTATTTCCTTGTTCTTGATACCTACGAATGTCCCAGTCACACTAAGGTTCTACATGAGAGTTAGTTGCTAACTAATAGAAATGTTAAAGAAGTTGTGCTAGCAGGTGCATTAAAATCAGAAAGGTAGATGATAACGGCTGAGTAGACAGAAGAAAACAAACCAGAGAGAGGAAAATGGCAATAGAGTATAAAAAGGGTTCTCCTAGTATTGTTGACAAAGGAAAGGAAAGGATCCAGTCACAAATCAAAGACCACAGAAGACTTGTAAACTCTGAAGAACATAATGAAAAGGATTGTCCATTAGAAGGGATGCAACCCTCTCAGAACTTAATATTATGCAACTTAGAAATGTTTTAGAATTCTTGTCTCCAAAATCATAAAATGAGCAATTTAAGACAAACATTGTGGTGTCTTGCTTTGTCAGGAATAGGAATGCTACCACCTTGTGCCATACCACAGTCATCTTTGTGCTTGAAAGTAAAGGAAGTCTATCACTTGATTTGAATTTGCACAAAGTTTCACATGCTGCCTAGGTGTCTATGCTATCTGCACTAACTAGGCTGCGTCTGAATTATGAAAGGTGATGACTTCACTTTTAAGTTCCAGTCCCTTGGGCCATGTGAAGCTTCAATTCACAGTTGTAAGAATTAGCTGCCTCATATTTAAGGAATCCAGTTCAGCAACACAGCCTAATTATTTAATTACTCTAGAGGTTAACCAGAGTGGAGTGTAGAGAGTATTCAGGGTAATTTTCCAAAATCAGAAATTTTCTTTTTTTATTTAGTTGTTACATTTCAATTTACATATCTTTATTTTTTCATATTTTATTAGTCGTCCAGCTTATTCTAAATAAAAATAACATTTAATAGGAAATTTTAAGTTAACATGGAACAAAATTAATTGTTCTTAAACTTTTTGTAAAATCAGAACACAATTTAATTTATTTTTCATTATGGCTAAACTTCCAAATAAACTTTGTTACATATAAATCACTACAGTATTGTTTGTCTGTTTCAAGGTCTTGCTATGTTGCTTACATTAGCTTCCAAAGTCCATGCAGACAAGATTCGCCTTGAATGCTTTATTTTCCTGCTTCAGTCTCCTAATATCTGGGCTGACAGATTTGCACCACTATGCCTGACCTAAAACCTAGCCTTTAGATCATTAGACCAACAATGAAAGCATGCATACTTTGCCTGAAAACCTTGGACTCTCCACTCATCTAATGCCGTATTAATTGCAATGCACTTTTTTAAGGCATGGAATTATTTTGAGATGAGTAGCTTTAGTGACCTGCTAACTATAAAGTTGGTCCTGTACAAGAAGAAAAACGTAACACTGAGGCAGTATTAACCTGTTTAAGATTATAATTTGATCACGTTTTTCAAGAGACAAATTAGTCCAAACAACTTACTTTCTTTGAACCCCACTGCATTAATGAGGGACGCTAATCAATAAGGCTGTTCATTCTCTGTCATAACTGTAGTTACCCATTGGCTAGCATGGCTGCTATGGGCTAAACAATGCATATTAAGAAAACTTCTTAACAGGATCTTATTCTCACTCTAATTTTTAGCATGGGGTTTTATTATTGAGTTAATATATCTCATTGCTACTGCCAAAACAAAAGCATTATTCCAATGACACTCCTTTTTGCATCAAGGTTAATTTAAAGTGATTAACATATGCAGTACGAATGTTGCTATGGGGATAAGAACTACACCTCTTCTGTGATGGGCATAATATGATTGCATCTATGGTCCTACTAAAATTGGATTATTTGTTTTAATGCCACGAGGAACAAGTCACCAGATAGAGATCAGTATCTCTTAAATAGCATCCCACCCTCCTCAATCAATCATCTTTTCATGTCTTCGGAATGCTGTGCATATGAAAATCACTACTTCATCATCCACCTAGGTAAGTTTAGCGTGATGTATTTGGATGTTCAGAAGATTTCTTTTAATTACTATTGATTCTCCCATCTCCCAGGAGGGAAAGGAACAGTAGTTAAATGCAGAGTGCTTATTCAACTTTAATTCATTCATCAAACATTTATTGAGAGCTTGCTGTTCGGGTGTCATATTTTTTATATGCTGACAAGAAGATGAAATATGGTAGGATATATTTCCTCCTCTTCTTTTTCCTTTTTATTCCTCCGACATTTTCATTTTCTCCTCCTTTTCTTCCTCTTTCTATGCCTCTTACCATCTCTTTGAATAAAATATTAGAAAGGCGTGGCAATGCTATTTCCTGTAATATTTTTCTTGAGTCACTGCCTCAAGAGACGAAATGATTGGCTGTACTCTGGACCATGTTTGTTGATAGGGATTTGAGAATTAGTGCTGTCAGTGATTTTTATAAAGTTGTGATTTTAGTGTACCAAATAGAACATGGAATATCTCTGAGTCTTTGAATACCTTTCCTGAGTCAAGAAACACTTTTCCTGGAGTTTATTTTCCATGCACCACTTTCCATATATGACCATAGAAACTGGCTCTATGGTCCTTGGTGATAGTGGAATCCTCTCCTGTCAGCCTATTTCATGCTCAAATAGACTCAACAACTGAAAAATATTTCTAGGTCTGTTGTCATTCATCTGCTTAAAGCTTCTGCTACTTCAAGATGTCTGCTGTCTATCTGCAAGTCTCAGATATTTGAAATAAAACATGAATTCCCAAGCTTCATGAACACAAAATCCATTTTATCTACATCCCGTGCCTTTCCTTCTTTGTTATTTTATGATATTCTCCTTATGATATTAAGCAGTTGAAATGTCTGTCGATTTCTCACATATTTAGGATCATTAAGGTAACAACGTCATGATTGTTATAAAACTTTTGAAGTAGTCCAATAGTTTGTTCCATGTTTCTTAACTCTATGTATTATAATATTCTTTCATTTTATGCTTTAATATACTTTCATTTTAATTTGAATATTATCATGTTCTACTTTGAAAACATATGACTATAACTCCTTTAAAATGTTGCAGTGTCTCTTAGCAGCACTGTTCCTTCTCATGTGACACATTAAAAATTTTAAAAAAATTCACCCACAACACTAAAAACTAATTCCAGATCTAAGGAGATAAAAGGGATGATACCGGGTCACAAGCACATAAATTAAATGGCAGGTTGGAAACAAATTGTAAGTTGTTACCAAAGATACTTTAGTGATATCGTTTTTAAAATTTCCATTAGGCATGAAATAAGTACAATTTTGCATACTCATTGACATTTAGGACACAATCAGTAAGGACATTCATTCTGGTACTTAGAATGACACTACTATAGATGTGAAGTGATTAACACAGGAGGGAACCACCTTCATTTGTACCACTGAAAGTGCAACGTTTTAACATATTTGTTATATTATTAACCTGCGAGTAATTATGAAAACCCCATTTCTGATTTGTGTTATGGAAAAGATAAAAGGTTCATTAACTCTTTGCAGACTTGAGATATTGAGGAATAAATGTGTTTAGAGCAAACCATTAGAATACAGTTTAGTAACTATTGTAGTAATGAACCCCACTGTAGGCCACAAAAAACATGTGTCTGGTTTCTATGTGGAATCCAGGCAAGAAGGCATCACAGTCTAAAATGAAGCCTATGATACTGTGGACATTTTAATTCACGGAACATATTTGTTCACTAACATTTGCTTAATGATTCTTATGTGATTCAGATTATAGCAGGTTCTATAATCTTACTTACTAACTAACGTTGAACTTGGCTGCAAGGGAAACAGAAAATCTGTATAAATTGTAAGAACATATTTAAGAAGGATTATTTGGGGTCAGAGAGATGGTATAGCGGGTAAAGGCATTTGCTGTGTCTTGTAAAGGGCCTGAATTCAGTTCCCAGTACCTACAATGTGGCTCATATCTGTGACTCCAGTTACATGTGATCTTCCTCTTCTGACTTCTGTTGATAGGTGACAGACACCTATCCACGGTCTTACATTAGGCAAACAGTCATGAACATACAATAAGTACACATCGTTTTTAAAGGAAAAAAAAACAACAATGTTGGATCAAGGCAATAAAGTAGTGAGAGAGAGGGTGAAGGATCTCAGGTAGATATGAAAAGGTCCAACACACATTTAGGATTCCAGATCTAGAGATATAAAATGGATAATGATACTGATGTGGGTCACCAGCACATAAAGTTAACGACAGGTTGGGAACAAAATTCAAGTTGTCATTAGGGACATGGGTAGACAAGAGTGTTGGAAATAAGTTAGATCTTAATAATAATAGACTTTGGGAAAATAGTAAAAATACAATCATAAAGGCAGGAGAAAACCTACCTCTACATTATCATAGAAGCTATGGGCTGGTGTGAACCAAGGAAAGCAGGCATTTCATCTGGATTTCATCTACTGAAAATTGTGAAAAGGTTGGCACGTTTAATGACTAGGGAACATTGTGAACTTGGAGTGTCACTGGTGTGTGAGGTCCAAAAGAAAGACCATTCTTAATAGACACACAAATATGTGACCCTTAGTGAATTGGTGTGATTTGTCTCCTTATGGGCTCTGTGTGTCCATGTAAATGTTGAAGCCATTTTTCATCTCTATCATGACAGGCTAAGCGGGAGTGGTTAAGTCTTGCTTGCTGAATTTTCAAAGATCATTACAGATTTGTCATTTTTGTTCACCTTAGCAATGAACTTTTGTCTCACTGGCGTATATTAAAATTCTTTATATTGGCAATAATGCCTGAAAAATCAGCACTGAGATGGAGCAAATATGTCTTTATTGTTAGTTTAAAAATTAAATACATTTAATAAAGTTTTAAGCGTGTATACCAAAAAGTCTCCGGTATTTCAAAATATTGTAAAATTGTTTGACTATGAAATGGTCGGATCATTTCTCCCTTCCCTTTGTTCCCTCCAAACCCTGTCATATACTTTTCCTTGATCTTTTCTCTAATTTTTTGTGTGTTTTCCTAACGTGCTCTTGCCATATAACATATATGTGAAAAAAGGCCTATTTTGCATACTGTAAGCATTTGCTTAAACACAGCGATGGTCTCCCTGCCTCTTGCTCCCGTGTCCCATTTTACTGGCCTGCATGGCAGCGGTATGGCTGCAGGCAGACAGCACGGATAACCTGCTTAGATGCTGCCTTGTCATCTCTCTCTGCCTTGCCTTCTGCATCACTTTTGCTTAAGCTGCATCATCCTGTATTCACCTAAAATGGGACTGACGCCTGTGCAGCGAAATTCCTTTCATAGAACGATGGACTTTGAAGATTTAATTTCTGGGACTCTTTTCTAAAAGTAAGGAGAGTGTGCTTTCGTCCTCTGCGGGCTTCATATCCGAAAAGCACATTCCCAAGTGTCTGTTCCAAATAGTCAGTGAGTCCCGTGAATTACAGTTCTTTAACGGAGAATCAGAGTGAGATCGTATTTCTCAAAAAAGGCATGCGTCTGGCACCTTCCCAAAGCATGGGTATTTAAGGCAGGATGAACTGTGGGCTTGAAGTTGCTGGTTACACACAACAAGCAGGTGTTTCGAGTCTAACATTGTCACCAGCAAGAGTGAACTATATTTAAAAGTGTGAAGTGTTTGTTTTAGAGAAACATCTTTACTCAAAATGCACAATAAATAAATAAATAAATAAATAAATAAATAAATAAATCAAGGTCAGAACTGTTAAATTCACTCAGAAAGGAAGAGGTCATAATGAAGAACTAGGGAAAATATCTGTTTATTCTGATTGCTATATGGTGAGCAGGTCAAGGAAGGAAGGATTATAAATGCCTATTTATTTTCTAATGAGAAAGAGAAGGAAAGGATGTGGCTTTGCTTATGGCTTTGGGTGGAGGTGAAGATGTGGGAGGAGATGACGAAGGGGAGATTGTAATCAGAACATACTATATGAAAAAATCCATTTTTAATTAAAACTCAAGTAAATATAACATTATTTTATTTAAATTTGAAAATGCTTGTGTGAAGTTTCCAAAGCACTTTTCAACAGTAGTATGCCCTAGCTTTATGAAATATCCATGGTACTATCGTGAAGAATACCACGTAGAGGTCCTCTCGCCCCACATATGCAATGGAAGTAATGCCTTTTGTCATGTGTGGAAAACAGTGAGAAACAAGAGAAAAAATGTGTGATGTACATGTGATATCAATTAGAGAACTGTGTCAAGTGCACTATGTGGGTGGGAATTAGACGTTTTTTTTTTAAATATAGGGGCCAGAGAGATGGCTGAGTAGTTAAATGCACAGAGTCCTCCAGCAGAGTAGCCACGTTTTTTTCCTAGCACCTAGGTCAAATGATTCTCTACCATCTTGGCTTCAATTCTCAGAGGTCACATGCTCTCTCTGGCCAACCAGGGGTTCTACACTGCTATGCTCATACCCACATTCAGACAAACACAGGTCCCACAAGAGAATGTGTTGAGTAAAGTAACCCAGAGGAAGGCTCCTGTATCCAAGTCTTCATATGTGAATACATATCCGTGAGTAACTCCAGCAATCAAGAAAGTGAAAGGGGGCATTTGGAGGGCGAAAGAACGAGTGATCTGAACAGGGAAATGGGAAAAAGTGGAAAACCTAATGAGGGAGCCAGAGGGAGATAAATATCAGAATAAGAGAAGAGGATAAGAACGGTAAGGGTGTCTGGAACACTCACAGAAAGCCTCACTAGTATCTAACTGAAAGAAAAAAATTCCCAATGCATAAATATACTTACATATTTTAAATGAAGAGTTTCTTTCAGAATGATAATACTCTCCTTACAAGCCAAAGACTATCTAAAGAAAAATATAACAAAACAAAATTTTAACACTAGGCTAGTAAATCTTTCTTTTCAGATGTTGGTCAGGTCTGTCTAAGACTCCCCAAATTTAAAGTCTACTGTTTTGTACGTGACTACCTCCATGAGAAGGAAGGCAAACCCCTATTGTTGAAAACACTGTACACTCAGGACCATGGGTCTCCTCACCTGAAAATGACCTCTGAATGCCCCTTCCCTGAGAGTTAAGCTTTCAGGGTGCCAAAATGTGCAGCGCAAGCTTCCAAGAAAATAAACCAACATCCCTACACTGTAATGACAGCTAGGAAGCAGAAGAACAGCGGCATGGGATAATAACCCTACGGGCTCAGGAGCGACGCTCATACCGAGCTGCTAACCTTAACCCTAATGGCTCGTTAGTGGCACTCATACCAAGTGATAACCAACAGCTATCTAACTGGACTTACAATCTACTCATTGAGAACTCAAATCTGGTGTTAGAAGCATCTACTTGAGGTTAATAAGCCATGGATCTTGAAGAGTTTGCGATCTTTGTTTCACTAAATGATTCCTAACAGCATTCAAAACATTATGCCTTGTACATACTCCCCATTAAGGAACTGTCTCTTTGGAACAGACAGACCATTAGAGAAAAAGTCACTCAGAAACTAAGAGTTGTGAACCCCAGTGTCAATGCATACATCTACAAACCACAATTGTGCCTACGGTTCAGGTATCACTGAGGAAGAGAAGGTGGGATGTGCTAAGCCGGAACTGAGAAAGACCAAGAAGCTCCAATCCTACCCGAAGAAATACAGATGTGACTAAGGAGAACTGAGAGAGGGAAAAATGACAGCAGGCCTTGCCTGTATTTCTGAAAACGTAGTTTATTTGATATTGAAGGAAAAACTCCATGACTTGTGACCCGGAGGAGATATTAATAGTTCTTATTTTGAATTCTGGTCACTTTCATTGCTAGCACCTGTCCAAGTTTTTGATTCTAAGAAAGACATTCTGTTCTGTGCAATTCCTGTCTTAGGTATGAAGAAATTTTATGTCAGTGCGTAATCAACACTTCACTGTGAAAAGAGAAAGAACTAAATTACTGGAAATTTCCAGGTCAGGCTGAGATCTCTTGTCCTAAGTGGTGAGAAAGAAGCACGTTTCCAAGAGCATCGTCTATTTGCCGAGCTGCGTTTGTCTACATCCATATATTTCCCTTTCGGTTCTTCATTTTATAGCTACAAATGAAAAAACCGAAAACTACCATTTTATCTTCTCGGATTTAGTTTTTTGTCTAAAACTGCTCCATGTCCCCTGTGTATGGCACTACTAATATTGTTTTGAACCTTTATGATAAAAGTCTTATTTTTACATTATTTATAATGCATTTATTTTTCTATCATTGAATTTAATTATCTTTTATACTGTAGACTATCTCGAATTAAAAATTTTCCTGCTACATCTGTTATAGTGGTTCTCAACTTTCCTAATACGCGAACCTTTAATACCCTCAAACCATAGTATTATTTTTGTTGTTACCTTGTAACTATAATCTTGCTACTGTTATGAATCTTAATGTAAATTTCTGTAATTTTTGATGGTCTTAGATGACCCTTGTGAAAGGGTAATTTATTAAAATCTCTGGGGAAGTTTGGTAATGAGATATTACTTTTGTGAATAAAGGTAATATGCTATGGATGAATACCACCTTTTAACATATTCAATAAATAATTCCAATACTACACAGAAAGCAAAGATCAAGTGTAAAATTTGGCCTTACTATAAGCCATCAATTTCTTCAACTATACCTCAGTTAGCCTAATTTCTTTCTACCACATATTTATCTCAGCACTTTTCATTCTAAAGTTGCTATTGCTACCATTTTTATAAAGTTTATATTTATTTATTTTATTCTATGGTTTGCCTGCATGCATGTACGAGCACACTGTGTCTTGTGCTTGGTACCTCTGTGTGTTGGAAGAAAGCATTGAAAACCCTGTAACTGGAGTTACAAATGGTTATCAGCCACCACATAGGTCCTGGGACCCAAAATATTTCCTCTGCGAGAACAACTGCTACTAACAGTCGAGCCACCTCTCCAGTCCCTTTTATATTTTTTCTTCTTCTTCTTACTGTAAGAAAAATATCTCCAACTTTGTTTCCCAACTGTGAACTTCAGGTGAGACCAAAGACCACCTGACTTAAAATTGTTAAACAGGATGATCTGATTTTGTGATATGTAAATAATATACGTGCAATAGAAACTACACGTTATATTTTACCCTTCTGCAAAAACTATGATCACTACACTCTATAGAGTCTGGAAGTGGGACCAAATCACAGAGATCAGTCACAGAGTCATAAGAGTAGAATAATAAACAGACATCCTCAAAACATTGTGTGGCTTTGCCATTCTGTTCTTGGAGGTGAGTGTTTCAAATGCTTCTTGAGTTACAGTATTTCCACGGTGCAAGTTTTCTTTAGAACACAACTGTGTGGTAAACTGAAAATTATGTGTAGACTTGCTCCTATTCCTTCTTGGTATTCTCTAACTTGCTAATTTGATGAGATCAGTTGCTACTCCAACAGGAAATTTATTTTTAAAGATTTTTTTGTGGCTTAGTTCTACCTTATTCTGTCCCCATTCTTGATTTTTCAGTCATAATCTGCTGGAGTTTCCTTTTATTTATCTACTAGTTTATTATGAAAGAAATCGATAAGCCACTAACTTTACAAAGAGTTATTTGATGATTGAGAAGTAAATAACTATTTTTGACTATGTTCTATTGAAGGTGATAAAAATTCATATTAAGATGCCAGAAACTGAATGATTATCTCCTTTTCTGAAGTTTAAGATGGGTCTTGAATATAATCCTGAGAAGATATTCTAGAGCAGCTTGGTACCAAGGTGTGGAGTTGAGGAGATGGGAGCAGGAGATGTGGCCTGCCATTTGCAAAGCAGAGGGGAATGGCAGAAGGTGGTGGGAGGTTGTGACTGAGAAGAAAGGGGGTATGTGATTGAGGTGTACTGTGAATAAATAAATTAGTTAATAAAAAAATCAACCAAACAAAAGACCAACCCACTTTGTTCTTTGTCATGATAGTTAACAGGCTTTGCTAAATAAATTAGGGGTCTATATGTGGCTAACCAAGTTCACAGATCAATGTGAACTGGGAATGATAAATTGGAAATAGTTTCCTACATGTTTATCTTTCTTCTGATAGTCTTCAATGATTTTTCATTTAATTTCAGGATATGAAAATCATAATTTCTTCTAAGAAGCATGAAAGTCCTCAAGTACCATTTTGAGGACTTTGGAATCTTTGAGTTTAGAAATAATATCTTCCCAGTATTTTGAGAAGACATGTCATAATGAAGTTATAAGCTCTTTTAAAATATGGAAATGCCAATTTTAAAATATAGTAGTACACTAATTCATTAGGACAATGATGACTTATTTAAAACCAATTTTGTACAAATGCACAAGCTCCTTTCTTCTGATTATGTTGTACTTTATACGAAATAGCAAAAGTTAAATTTGTAATATTGAACTGATATTTTTTCGCCAAAATTCTGTCATCTAGTCAATGTAATAGAGGATATATTGCATTATTTCCAATTATACTTGGTCTCATTTCTTCACACTACATATTGAACACCTACAAGATGACCCTAAGGCATACTGAAGCACTCTCAAAACATTGAACAATCATGAATGCTATACAAATCCATGTAAACTTGCTGAGAAAGTAAGTCAAAGTCTATTTATCTGACTCAAACCTATTTTCCAGAGGATAGCCTTGTTGGACATCAATGAGAGGAAAGGCCCTTGGTCCTGTGAATGCTATATGCCCCAGTGTAGGGTAATTCTGGGGCAGGGAGGTGGGAGGGAATGGCTTGGTAGGTTAGGGAGTACCCTCATAGAAACAGGAGGAATGGGGATGAAATAGGGGATTTCCGAGGGGAAACTAGGAAAGGGGATAACACTTGAAATGTAAATAAAGAGAATATCCAATAAATAAACAAAAAAGAATATTTATACTAATGATGACAAAAAATCTGTTTAGAGATTTGCAAAATAGGGCTTATGACTATTGGTTTTGTTTCTTTGTTTATTTTGCTTTGTTCAATTTATAGTTTTCTGTTAATTAAATTAGTTATTTACTTAACATCCTGATCCCAGCTTCATGTTCCTCCTCTCCTCCTGCTCCCTCCCTCTTGCACCTCCCCTGTCTTCCCTCTGAGAAGGGAAGGCCTCCAGTGGATATCAACCAGTCTTGGCATATTGAGACTAAACAAGGCAATCCAGTTAGGGGAAAGTGTTCCAAAGACAGGCAACAGACTCAGAGACAGCCCCTGCTCCTGCTGTTAAAGGTCCCACATGAGAACCAAGCTGTATATCTGTTACATATGTGTATGGGGATTCGATCTGTTCCATGAATGCCCTCTGGTTGGTAGTTCAGTCTCTATGAGCCCCTGTTTCCCAGGATAGTTGACTGTGTATAATTTTGTGGTGTCCTAGACCTCTCTAATTCCTTAAAATCCTTCCTTCTCCTCTTCCACAAGATTCCTGAGCTCTGCTACTGTTTGTCCTTGGGTCTTTGCCTCTGTTTCCTTGAGCTGCTGGATGAAGCCTCTCAGAGGATAGTTATGGTAGGCTCCTGTCCATAAGTATAGATAGAAGAATAGCAATGTTGTCAGGGTTTGAGTTTCTCATGGTATGAGTCTCAATTTGGTCCAGTTATTGGTTGGCCATTCCCTCCATTTCCTTTCCTTCTTTATCGATGCTCATCTTTTAGTCAGGACAAATTTTGAGTTGGAGGTTTTGTGGGTGGTTTGCTCCCACCATCCCTCCATTGGAAGTCTTGCCTAGCTACAGGAGATGGCCATTTCAGTTTTTTTATTTCCCCTGTAGCTAGAAGTCTTATCCAGTTTAACCTCATAACTGGAGAGATGGTTCAGCCATTAAAGTTAAAGGCTGGTGCCACAACCGAAAACATTGCCTTGTTTTGTTAATATAGAACCTTTTCAAGACTAAACTCGGGACAAATGAAAAAACAATATGCACAAAGCAATGATTATTTTGTTTTGTGAAAGCTTGCAAATCTAGGTTCACAGTCTTGATTCTTCTTTCTAAGCCAAGCACAGAATTGGCACTTAGGAATAGGATATTCCCTTACATATTCACAGTTCTAAACTCTCCCCACCCCTCACTAATGCAGGTAAAAGGCCACTGGTAATGCTGCCTGATTTTGGTGCATTTGCATGTGCACTTTAATGTGCTCAGGAACGTTAGCCATCTGGAAATAGAGATAACGATAAATCCATATGTTGCTTGTATTATATCTAATGAACCGGGTTTCAAACTTTTATGCTGCCGTGCTACTTTTCTTGAAAGAAGCTTACATAATTCCATTTGACTGAGATCAAGAATGAAATCACATCCCAAAGAAGGAATCCCATCAAAGTACACTTCGCTATAACAACACTTCAATTACATACCTGAGTGTGAATGATTCCAGCAGCTGCATCACAACCCTTCATCTCTTCCCTTTAATGGGTAATGAGTAACACAAAACTGGGTCACTTCTATGCTCTCTTCAGTTTAGAGATGCTGTTCTCTAAAGGACTTTCCTCCAGATCTGCTTTGCTTACTTCTCATGTACTAGGGTGAGACTTTGTGAGTCATAAGCGTCCTAAGGCTCTGTCTCACGAGTTTCTTCTGAGTTCATGATGCTCCCTCAGTGGAAGGTTCAAGCTGAGACAACATCTCAACATTTGGCTTCAACAGAGTATTTTTCCCAAATCATCCAGAGCAACTGGATGATAATAAGGACAGAAGCTTTATATACAGACAATTCTCTTTCAGTGTCCCGAAGCAAATCTCCTGTGTAACAGTGGCTCCTTAGTCTTCCTTTTATGAAGCAGTTTGAATCATTCAAATAGGTGGGGCAGTGAGAATACACAGCCATGAACCTATAGAGACATAGAATTTTCATTTACTATGTTTATGTTTAGCTTGAAAATTCCTGGTATCTTCATTTTATTTCCCAACCCAAAGCAGTGGTCGTCAAAGCATTACTGATAGTGAACTCATGTATCTCCCTGTACTATCGAAGTTAAGCTATTAATATATTGTTATAATATATATATAAAATGTATGAAAATATTTTGATCCTTGGACCAAATAAACAGATGTTCTCTATTTTTCATTGACTGACATTATAAAAGTATAATGTTTGAATACCTAACTTTATAAAGCTTCAAATCACATTTTTATATATCTAAAAGAAACAAAATGTATGTATAAGGCATGACTATTGAATCCTTACATAAGCTATATGGTATACAATCTGAAGTTGATTATAACATGCTTACACTAATAAAATAACTTATTAAGTCCTGATATAAATTCCTATTGGAATTCAGCTAATAGGAGTTGAAGAAGAGTTGAAAGAAGAAAACAGCTATGTAGGCATAAATATTTTTGCAACTTTTAATAAATGTTCAATCTCTCCTCTAGTCCACCACCCAGAAGATGTGGTGGAAAAAGTATTAGGACATGGGGGAAGTGGACCTGTTCAGCAATAGTTCTTTGGGGGTGAACTTGGTTTTCTTTGGCAACATTTCAGTCCTGTAGTAACAGACACCAAATATGACTCAGCAGCTGCAGACCCGGCAGGCAGACACCGGTCAGGAACCAGCAGCTGTAGATCAATCCTGAAGAAACTGCAAGGGTTGCCAGCTGATCTGAGGTGAGGCTGTGGAAGCAGCCAGCTTCTTCAGGAACGTCAGGACAAGTTCTTGGGCTAGGTTCTCCCTGGCACCACCACGAGTGGAGAATAAAAATTGTACATGAAAGCCAGAGAATACTGAAACGGAGCGAACAAAACCAATGCTCATTGCCCGTCTCCCACTGTCTGTGGGGTCAAATATATACTCCATCTCCATAAGTCCTTTGCCTTAGCAAAACATCCTTCAACCCGTGTCTGCCTCAGGAAAACAGTCGTTCCTGTTTCTGCTCCAGCAAAGCATTCTTTTCCTTGTGTGCCCCAGCACAACATTGTTTGACATAACTGACATTCCAAAAAAACTAGAAGTTTCCATTTCACAAATACTTTCCAACTGCCTTATTGCCACTCAAATGGGGTGTGCTAGTATTACAAGTCATGTTTTCCTATTGGCTATTAGTACCTTAAACTTATATAACTTTTAAGAAGCACATTACCAAAGTCCTTTCCTTTTTGCCGTAGCAGAATCAATCAGAAGGAAGACTGTTCTCAGGTTTATTTTTATCATAAATAATTGATTATCATTAAGTGCCTATCAATACAGCACCAGAAATATTAAAATTATGAGATATAATATCTGATTATATTGTGTTGTGCAGCACCTAATGGTAGAATATGAATATGGAAACACTTGGGTGCTAAAATAGAGGCAGACACAGGAATGAGATCAACTTGAAGAACAAAGCTGTTGTGACAGATAAAGTAAAACATCCAGTTAATGATTTACCTTGGAAACTTCTTACATTTTAGTTTAAAGTATTATTTCTAATACTCACTAATAGATTTTATCTTATTTAAAAATAAATATTTTTAGTCCACGCTGCTATAACAACCTGTATTTTTTTTTTACCTTTCTGTTCAGTCACTTGGCAGTTTATTTAACCCAATTTTCATGTCCCCCTACTAGGCCTGACCAAGTTATACAGCTTGGTAAAACAGCCCTTTCAAGAAATTTGAACTGGAACTCTATTGGCATGTTCCTCTCTTATATCAATGACTGGTCAACATCTGTGGTCTTTATTGACTTAAATCAGTATGAGTCTCTAGAAAGTTTATCACCACACACTTTAGCTTTAAAAACCAGTATTTTTCTATCCAGAAACTGTAGTCAAATCAGAGTAAAGATATCTAATGACATTTCTAATATTAGACTCTTTTCTTTTTGCTTGGAAAACATTTGTAACCTATTTTGAGAGTTGTTTAATTCATCGCTAAAGTTATCATAGTTTTCTCTCCGTTGGATTCTTACAAACTTTAAAGACAGGTGTTAAACACTTCCTGTTATACATGACTAATGCAGGAACTAAATAATCAATATCCATGAAGAATACGAGTATAGTACAAAGATGAACACACTGTCTGCACTCAGTTAAAAGTTGTTTAAGGTTGGCTGTTTCCAAAGCTTCACCTCCATTCCCATGTAAGTTCTTTTTCCACCACTCTGTCTCTCTCTGCTCTTGCGCTCATATTACCTTGTTCTGCATGTTCTCCCTCAGTCTTCCTTGCATCCTACCAACGTGCATAGAGTAGCAAGTATCCTCTTGTGAGGTCTCCTCCTCTTGAGTCCCCTGTCACTTTTCATTCAACTGTCTTCATTTTCTTATAGAGTACTAGTCGGCACATAAAACTCACAGCCCCCAAATTAAGTGATTCTATCGGAGCAGACTGTATTAGGAGCTGCAATTTCCGTTGTTTATGTCATCTGCTATCTATTAGCTGAAATAACATTGTTATAACTTGATTATACTCTACACTAAAAATGAGATGTCTATCAAATTATAGGAAGTTTTGTTGGGAAAAAAATGCTCACCTATTATCTCTGTAATAAAATCCACATCTCTATTGATACACTGTAATTCAGTGACTATATGTGTTGTAGTGGGGGGCCTGATTGGCTCTGTGATCAGCATCCTTCTATCTTTTCCTTTACTTTATTCTTCCTCCATCCTGATTGTGTGTTTACTTTTCTTTTAGCGTCAAATAAGTATATGAAGAGTAAGGAGGGGGAGGGGGAAAATGGAAAAAAAAAAGAGTAAGGAGAAAAATTAACATAAACTCAGGTACTTAAAATACTTTTCATCTGTCCAACGTCTATCTATTAAACTACACGTAACATTATGGGAAGCTTAGGGAAGGCATGGCGTATTAAATAGTTAATACATTATCTTATCTCTGTATCAAGAAACCCAGTTCCTATCTTGGTTCTGTCATCATAAACTCTGCTTAATATTTCTTTATGAGTGAGATTCCTCTCAGAAACTTTGGTTAATAGTGTTGCCCAACACATTGTTAGGTTAGATGGCGGTAGCGATTGGCTATTTTTAGAGTAAAAAAAGAGTCCATCTTTGTCATGCTAAGCGACTCGAAATATGTTTACTGTGAGGGAGAACCCCTTAGAAAATTTCCCTCAATTTGTTCGAAGCAGCAAATGGGGAGTTTATTGTTAGTCTCTTCTTTTTCTAAAATTAGACTGAATGCTGGATTTTATAATGAAGAGCTAATTTTGGCATGGGGAAATAATAGGATTGCAAATTTCTTTGCTTCTTAATTGTCAATTGCGGACCTACTGTTATGAATGTTGATAGGCAGATTCATGTAGGCCCTGCAGCAGTTACCTTGAGGTTTGTGTTGTTGACGTAGATCAGTTTAAACATGGCAAGTCAGTGGCTGTCCCTGAGAGACAGGGTTATCAAACTCTCCACAGGACCCAACGTAAGTTATCATAATGAGAATGCAAGCATTTAATGTGTGCATTACTAATTGCTGAATCGTAAGCAACGCTATGGATGTGTGTACTAATAATGATGTTCTTCAAGATTGTGGCACCTATAAACAGTTACCTGTTCTTAACTTTTAAATAAGATAAAAAAAAAAACATCTATCATCTTAATTTTCTGATCCTTTCATTTTCAAATAGAAAGATTTGTCATAGAAAATCGGTTTTCATTTGTTTTGAAAAAAACCTCTTACATGCTTTTAAGGTTAATGAAAATGCATACAATTGGGAAGGAAGAACCATTTATTTGTGATGTACAGTTGGTTTCCTTGTACATTTTTGATTACAGTAATTCACCGCTTCTCTGTTAGCCTACAATGACCCTGTGATAACATGTAATAATTTTACCAAGGAAGACAATCACAGGTCCATAATTTTGCCCTCGCATTTTTATTCAAATTGTTCTTCGGTGGCCTGCATATCAGTCAAAGAGCAATAAGTTAATGGCTCTGATTCTGAGCACAAGGTTAATCTTTGCAAGCTTCGTGACATGATGACCTTTCAAAGTGTAGCAAAATGGAGCTTCCCTGACCTGAACAACAGACTCAACTCCTAAGCACTCAGCGATGGTTCTGGAATAGATCCATGCTTCATAGTTCACATCTGCATAACAGGAAATGTAGCTTCTACTATGGTCGAGCTCTATGTAAATTAAATCAACATACCACAGAACAATGAAAATCCAAAGGACAGAAACCCTATTTCTATTCACAGCACAAATGGATCTATTTAACAGATCATTTCTCTCTCTTGCTATTACTAAATAATGCAATATTCACATAATACAGTTGTACAGACCAGATGCAGTCCAGAGTCAATGCGTATCTTACTATTATTTTGTTCACTTTTATGAGATTATAATATAATTACATCATTTTCCCCTTCCCTTCCTCCCTTGAAACTTTCCCTTTCCTTTCTACCTTTCCTTGCTCTGTGTCAAATGAATGGACTTCCCTCATCATTAATTGTTATTATACACACACACACACACACACACACACACTTCTTTATACTCCTAAATACATAAACACAGCCTGTTCAGTTTGTAATAGGTTACTTACATGTATGTTTTCGCGGCTGACAACTTGGAATCAGATAACTATTCAGTATATATAAAGCTCCAGAGATCATGGCAAAACCAGAAGATTGGGGAATTTGCTGTGATACTGTGCATCCTAGGAACATCAGAAGGTACACCCATAAAGTCTCACCTACATAGCTGTCTTAAAATAAGGACAAGAACAATGCCCAATAATTTGAACTGGGTAAGTCCAGAAGGCCTTAATCTTACCCAGAGAACTACGCACAACTCGGGACTGTTGACAGCAAGAGAAAGTTTTCCCCAGGGATGACTATACGTTTAAGCGCAGCCATGTTGAGTATCTCACTTCCTCGAGGTCAGGGCAATAGAAAGGTCCTCCCTGGTCTGAATATGGATATTAAGGAAAGGTTGACTTTTTGTTAGCTAAACAGTCTGTGCAAAAGGTACTGACCTTAGCTTCCTCATCCCTGATGATGTTAGCACTGTGGTCTCCAGAGACTGGTCCTCCGCAGTGACCTTCTAAGATTGGCGAGCCTGCCTCCTCGTGATATAAACAGTGAGGGCATCGTGAGTGTCCTGATTGTGAGTATCCTGACTACTGATTCCCTCCATCACTGTGTGGGGCTCATCCTCTGCTTTTCATTATGCCTTCTGTCTTTCTCCTGTTAACCCCAGTCATTATGTCAGGAACCAGCCTATGATATTTGGGGTAAGAAATAAGACTCAGCAGTTCTAGGGTTGGACCTCTGAGATGCGAGGAAACGTTACCAGGATGGAGTTGTGCACTTTACTAGGGTTGGTTAGGTTTACTTCACTTCTCTTACATTTGCTTGTTTTGTCTCATTTGAGCGGAGTTGTTCACTTAGATTTCTGATCGGTCATCTAACGATAGAATTTATTAAATGGATTACTTTTAATACTTGTAGCATTAGAGCCTAAATAGGAAGAACATAGTGATATATTGCAATACCTAAATCTAGTTAAAATAATATGTTTATCATTGTAGTTTAGGACACAAAAGATACAGCATGATGAAAATATGATTCAAATTTATGTAGGGTGAAGATAGCAACTGAAATTCTAAAATGTTTCCTGTATTGAAAATTAAGCATGGGGGCTGGAGAGATGGCTCAGTGGTTAAGAGCACTGACTGCTCTTCCAGAGGTCCTGAGTTCAAATCCCAGCAACCACATGGTGGCTCACAACCATCTGTAGTAGGATCCAATGCCCTCTTCTTGTATGTCTGAAGACAGGTACAGTGTACTCATATAAATACAATAAATAAATCTTTAAAAAAAGTTAAGCATGAAACATTAACAAATATCTCTCCTCGGCCATTGCCTTTGATGAACTAAGTTTTATATTCTGATAGACTGAAGTGTTCACTAACCTATGAAGTATTACTCAAAGGTAAAATGGGAGAGTTTTATATTTTAAACATTTTTTAGTGATAAGTGTTACAATTATCCTTTCAATTTTTATCATCCTGTCAATCCATGTTTACCTCTCATGATATCAAGAGTGTGGTTGTCAAAGACTCTGGTAGAATTGTCTATACCCATGAATCATTTTATCATTAATGCCCATATATATCGCTTTCCTAGAGGACTCCAAAATGCTGTTTTCTTACTGTTTTGCTTTTGTTTTTGTGGATTTTTGTTGTTGTTGTTGTTGTTGGTGGTGGTGGTGGTGGTGGTGGTGGTGTTGGTGTTGGTGTTGTTGTTGATGATGATTTTGTTTGTTTTGTTTTTCAAGACAGGGTTTTTCTGTGTAACAGACCTAGCTGGCCTGGAACTCACTTTGTAGATCAGGCTGGTCTTGAACTCACAAAGATCCAGTTCCTTCTGCCTCCCAAGTGCTGGAATTAATGCCATGCACTACCACTGCCCTGAAATGCTGTTTTTTGTGTCTTGCTTCTCTGCTGTCAACTCAGTAAAGACATGTGATTGACATCTATACTGATCAATCAGGTCATTGTCACTATGCACAGATACTTTGATGGTAAAATTTAATCTTCTAAATCACATGTAGGATTTTTCTGTCCACAAAGATTCTACTTAAATTCAGACAAGGAAGCACATTCCTCTCATCAAGAAGTTATAGCAGCCCAAACCTGGTGTTAATTCTGTGGCAAAACCACTGACACAATTGTCACAGAGTTCATAGAAGTTTTGAGACAAGTGGTCCTTCTAGAGCACCGCTCAACCTTCCTAATGCGGTTCCTTTAATACAGTTCCTTGTGTTGTGCCCAACACAATCATGACATTCGTTGTGTGGATGCTTCATAATGGTTATTGTGCTACTTTTAAGAATTGTAATGTAAATGTCTGAAATGCAGGATATCTGATAAATGACTGCTGTCAAAGTGTTATTTGATCTCCTCCAGGAGTATACAACCCACACGTTGATAACCAGTGTTCTAGGAGAAAGGGCTAAGAAGGTGGACATTGTTACATTTGCTTGGGAATCTTTCTGAAGAATCATATCTGAAGAACATTAGCATTTCTTAACACTGAGGTTCAAGAAACAAGAGTTTCTATAATTAGCAACACTTTAACTGTAATGGGAGCAGAGCACTTTAGTGAGTCCTTACTGTTAGTGTCCAACAGTGCTCTCAGTCCCAATATCTGCTGCAAAGGCTGGGGTTCTCCTTAGGCCCCCGAATACGTTAGGCTTGAATCAGTGCCCTTAATCTCTGTTTCTACACATCCCACACATCCCATTGCTCAAAACATTTTATCTTGATAAACTTGTTTTCTTTAACAATAAATAGACATTCAATCAAGAATTTAGAACCAGGCTTTACTTACAGGTTATTGTAGTCATTAGTGTACAGAAACTTAATGTAACTATAGTCCAGATATCACCTCATGAAAGGAAATGAAGGAAACAAGATAATTGAATAATAAAAAAGGAAAAAAGGAAGAAAGAAAGAGAGAGAGAAGGAGAAGGAGGAGAAGGAGAAGGAGAAGAAGAGGAAGAGGAAGAGGAAGAGGAAGGGAAGGAAGGAAGGAAGGAAGGAAGGAAGGAAGGAGGGAGGGAAGGAAGGAGGGAAGGAAGGAAGGGAGGAAGGAGGGAGGGAAGGAAGGAGGGAAGGAAGGAAGGAAGGAAGGAAGGAAGGAAGGAAGGAAGGAAGGAAGCAGTGGGAAAAGGCTGTGTCCATCAGATGACGGGGTACTTCACTATGGCTACAGGGTTTCCTCAGCAGGAGGCAAGTCAGGGAGGTACTAAAATTCAAGTACCTGAAAGTAAATTTATTAAACTATTTCTCTCTTTATCCATTAGATGGGAAAAGACTAAATTGGCTTCCCTTAGGAAAATATATTAGAGTGATTTGCCTTAACACTAACTCAGCAGGGGAACTAAAATAAAGCTGCTGCCAGCAAATAAATAAACAGGACCATGAGACAAGATGCAGGTGAGAGGAAGAAGGGGCAAAGTGTAATCTCTCTGAGGAGAGGAGAGAGGAACCGTGAAAGTAACCGCGCTGCTTCTATTTCTAGAAAAGCCCGTGAGTGTGCTTTTGGGGGCAATATGCTTCCAGCATGGTGTTTTCTACTAAGTGCAACCTCCTGTGTGTGGCATTTAGACTCATCCGACATTCCCCTTGGTCAGGCGCTCTTTTCGGTGTCCTCTCACACCTTGCCCCTGCTTTACGTCTTCAATTTGAGCAATAAATCTTGCTTACTTCTGTATATATTAATTGCACTTGAGCTATCCTAAGATAGTTTAAATCATTTTCTTCATCTGAGGATTGAAACTTTGAATTCAAGATTGTCTCTGGTGTGGGCACCAATAGGTTCAATGAGTGGAGAGATTAGTTATGGTTTAAGAATGAAAATCATGCTTGCATGTATTAGGGACGGTTATATAGTATCAAAATTGTCAAAATTAAAATGCACTAAAGGTATCCAGAGAAGTATTTTCACAACGTTAACCTAGAAGAGTTATGATTTCTAACATCTAAACTTGTTACTTTCCTTAACATCTATTTTACACATTTTCTTCTTAGCATTTATTAACTTATATTTTATGGGTATGAGTTGCATGCTGTATGTATACTCACCTTGTGCAGGACAAAAGAAGACATCATACTTGGCAGGACTATAGTTATAGATGGTTGTAGGCTGCCATGAAGGGTACTCTATGAAAACACCAAATGCTCTTAAAATCTGGTGTTGCTCTCTCTCACCATCCCTTCCCCATCGCCCCTCTCCTCTCTGTCTGCATGTGCTATATCATTTCTGTGGGGGTGGGAGTTCACCTTCCAGTGTGACGTTTCATCTTTACCTAGTTTCAAATTGAATAAGCCAACCTGCCGGGCTCAGGGTTTTTTAAGGATTCTCATGAGTCTACCTTCCATCATGAACAGGAACTCTGAACTGAAGGATTGACCATGCCATTTGCTTGTGAGTACGAAGAGATCTGAGTTTAAGCCCTTCGCCCACTGAGCCTGTTGCTAGCCCTCTTCTATTTTCTTATGTATCCATTTCAAGAATAGGAAATAGTCCCTAGGGAGGTTCTTGTAGCAATTCTTCTATGTCACCGCCAAACTTATCATCAGAACTTATCATCATTAGGAAGCTATGAACACAGAATTTGTTTTGTCATCTTTTACCTACTGGATTTTGGAGTGAACTGTGATATTCAGACCTTTTATTTTAAAGTATATGAAATGAGGACAGAACATATCAAAATCGGTGGGAGGGACATGCAAATAAGTAAGCTGCCATCACCAGATACAGAAGTACGATGATTTCTGTGATTATCATGAATTCACATTGCTTCCCTATGATGTGAACAGGTTTATGTATCACATGCTCAGTCAATTGCCAAACATATAATCCTTTTGTTAATAACTGATCTTCTCCTGATATATTGTTCTTACCTAACTTTTTAGGGAGAGATGTAAACATCTATTTGTCACAGATAGGGCAGGGACTGGCAGAACAAATAAAGGATTTTGTCCCTGTCCAGTTCAGTTATCTGGTCAGCTTATCTGGATTATTTACAGTAATAAATAAGTTAGATGACACAGCTAGGTCTCATCTGCATCATGGACAACTCACAGGAAGTGACATCACTGAAGATTCAGATTCTCTATGAGCAGCTGTGCTTCTACCATTGTCAGGGGTTTTACTGCTTATGTAACTCCACAAGAACAAGGGCTTTATGAACACGTCAGGAAGATTCAATGAAAGCCTAGAGAGCCAGGTGATCCCTCCATGATCCTTACACAGTGGAGTGTTCCTCATCCTGTTCTCATAAGGGTCATTACAGCTGCTCTGTTGCAGGATGGCCATGGTGGTGTGCAATGTTGAGGGAATCGCTACACAGTAGCAATCATTCATGTCTGCACCACTGAGAGGATTTCCAACTTCATTAATTTAATGTAAGTATTTACATTGGGAACAGTTTGGACAGATGCATAGACATCTTAAACATGCTAACACTCCAGGTGACTGCTCTGGGGTTCAGAATTCTCATGGTCTATAAATAATAATAATAATAATGATAATAATAATAATAATAGACATCACACTTCAGAAATTAGATAAGGTCCCCAGAAGTTCTGGATGAGCACTTGGGAGTTAAACATATTTGTTTTTAGCCAAAAATTCTTATTGGCCAAAGCAAGCAGCATAAATGCCATCTGGCTTTGCATCAGTGGAGGTCAGCAACAGTTGCTCTGTTAGTTAAATAAGTTTTGACACAGGCTTGAATTTTCAGTGGCTTATGATTTTGGAAGGAGGGAAAGGTAGGCTGTATACATTTAATAGTTTTAGTGCATTTGTCTGTAAAATGTGAGCATTCTTTAAATACTTATGACTCAGTAAAGATTCAAGGTGTTTTGGGTTTTTGGTTTGCTTGTTTTTTATGTTTTGTTATTTTATGATCTTTGAATCAGACCTAAGATGTATGTATAATTAACTTATGTAGGTCCAAAACGGAGCAGTGTTTAGATCTCAGATTAATTTCAGTCCTTATAACTTCTTGCTCTAGAGAATTCCTTTATGTAGCTGTATTCATATATATTATTTATGATTCCACAAAGCCTCAGTGTCAGCTCCCTGAAGCTCCTTGGTTTCTCTTCTTCATAGCTTTCTCCTTCTTCTTCTTCTTCTCCTTCTTCTCCTTCTTCTTCTTCTTCTTCTTCTTCTTCTTCTTCTTCTTCTTCTTCTTCTTCTTCTTCTTCTTCTTCTTCTTCTTCTTCTTCTTCTTCTTCTCCTTCTCCTCCTCCTCCTCCTCCTCCTTCTCCTCCTCCTCCTTCTCCTCCTCCTCCTTTTCCTCTTCTCCCTATCCTCATTCTCCTTTTACTTTTCTTCTTCTCCTCCTCCTCCTCCTCCTGCTCCTCCTCTTCCTGCTCCTCCTCTTCCTTATCCTCTTTTGCTTCCCCAGTACAATTATGAATATAACTGCAGGACAAATAAATGACATATTTGAGAAAAGAACTTTTGTGATTTAATAATCTAGGCTTTCACAAAAATAACAAACATCTGACATATATATGAGAATAAGTTATATGAAATAAACAATTGTGTCTATATTTGAGTGAGTAAATGCATGCGTAAATGAATTTGGGATGTATACCAACAAAAGATGAATTTTGCCTCTCTAGACATTTTAACATCATCAAATATATTAAGAGTGAACAAAATATATTATTCAGATAAAGCTTTTAACAAAGATGATGATTTTCACAAATCTTCATTTATATGTAACATTTTAATAATTTTACTTAGGAAATTGTATGTAAACCAGCTTCTCATGCTTCTAGGTTTTGGCAGAGCTCCCTCTACTGTTCAAATGGAAACATATATCTCAAAGTGGTTAGAGGGAATCTGCTTGAGAAACGGCTA
This sequence comes from Rattus norvegicus, assembly GCF_021556685.1. Classification (NCBI taxonomy): domain Eukaryota; kingdom Metazoa; phylum Chordata; class Mammalia; order Rodentia; family Muridae; genus Rattus; species Rattus norvegicus. The sequence continues at coordinate 27,076,667 of NC_141544.1, read as the reverse complement.
AAAATTCAGATATTTCATCTGCCCAAATACATATGTATATATAATGTACATATTTACAATAGAATTTTCAACCCCGAAATTTGAATTATCCCCTGCATGTATTTAAAGCTATTTGCATGGGTGTGTACCGCAGTTTTAATAAAGCATTGTAGTTAAATACATGGGTAAATAAAAGTTTGTTTCAAACCTTGAGATCTCTTCAGATTTTACCTACAATTATCTGTTAAGTTTTCTTACTAGTCAAGATATGACAAAAATGCACCATGCAAAAGAAAAAGAAAAAAGCACTCTGAAACTTTTCAAAATGGAAATTAAAGGCTTCAGATATCATGTGTTTCTTGTTTGCTTAAGTTTTGTGAAATTACATAGATTCTTTTTGCCTTTAGAGTGCTTAAAAACTCAAGCCTCCTGTGTGCGTAAAATAAATGTTAAATATCATGCAGCATTACAGAAAAGAGACCTAGAAATACTAACACCACTTCGAATTCAAGATGTTTAACTCTCTAAAAGGCAGATTTGAATGTTGTAGGTCAAAGCTGGCCATTCTGAGAAAAGGCTCCTTAAAAGAAATAATACAGAGGCTGAAGCACTTGCTGTCTTGCCAGAGATCCATTCTGCTTCTCAGCATCCGGCACCAGGAGATGGATAGCCATCCGTATCTTCTCCTATGGAGTATCTGGTATCTTCTACGCTATACAGGAACCCACACAGGTCAAAAAACACATATCAGACACAGACCCACGCAAACAGATGGACAGGCAGGCAGACTGACAGATACAAATACATGCACTCACATACATACACACAAACACACACACACACAGAGAGAGAGAGAGAGAGCTCTAAATAAAAACAAAAAAATCTTAAACAATTAGGAAAATATATGATTTCTTTTTTACTAAGGCCAATGTCTAAATTGTATATATTGGCTGTTTAAGATCATGGTTAGAATTTTTCTTGTGTATTTAAACCAAAAGTGTATGGAAAGTCAAAATATATTTACAATGAAATCGCCATGGGAATTTGGGATTTTGGTGACAAGATAATGAGAAACAGCACAGTAATTAATCTAATGAAATAAAATTACTGAAGTATACCTATCCAAATGAAATCACTATTAATTCAGTAATTCAAAAAATAAGTTAATGCTTAGGAGTTAAGAATATATAGCAGTCAAATGTTTTTTCTTGTTATTATCTATAGTAATAAACATCATTAGTTTGAAAAGGAGATACAGTTTTTCTATTTCTTACCACACATGTATTTACTGGTATTAAAATTACTACATTTAAGGCTTATATAAACCTACAAAGTGACATACAAAATTTATATACAATACTGGTATGCTAAGCCATGTCAAGAATACTTATAATGCCTAATAAAGTAAAAATCTGTGCTTAAGGAGTTCAACACTATTAAGAATTATGTGGTACCTATTTAGTGTGTTTTCAATTTTCCAAAACTATTTTTCAACCTTGATTAATATAATCCACACACACAGAATTTTAGCTTGTTTATTTTTAGTTTAGGAACAGAAAAATATTTGGAAAGCTGATGTTTTATAAAACAATAGTGAACTTCTTTTATGTAGTCTAAAGACTACATAATGACCCCCAGTATAAAGTTACATACGTTTGACGATACAGTCATACAAATGCACTAAGAAGTGTCCCTACCTGACTATGTTGGTTACCTCTAACTACCTGTTCATGACGGCTACCTTAATTATCAACTTGACACAAGAGTACCTAAAGAGAGAGTCTCAGTGAGGAACAGACAACATTGAGTCAGCCCCAAGTCTGTGGTTGATTGTCTTAATTTGGTAAATAGATATGGAGTCACTCTGCCTACTGTGGGCAGCACCATTACCTAGGCAAAGTTTCCTTTACTATATAAAAAATAAGAAAATCCAGGTAAGCATTACAAGCAAACATATATGTACTTACTTTTCTGTGCTCTCCACTGTGGATATAATATGAGCACTTCCTTCAAGCGACTGCTACCTTGATTGAACCCAGTATTCCTATCTAAAGTAAACTTTCTCACTCGCGTTGGTTTGTATCAGAGCGTTTCATGAGAATAACAGGAATTAAACCAGACACTGGATATACGACAGTGATGTTTATATATGATTTTATCATGAGAAATGGAAAGAAATAATGTGTAGAGTTCATCCCTTGCAATTGTTAAATACAGTACTTACCACTATAAATTAAAATATTATTAATGTTTTATAAAATAAACTTACAAATGAAAGTGGAACGTATTATCTTTATCTCCATCTTACTGATAATGATATGAAGCACATAGCATCTCCAAGTTCATATACAGTCAGAAATCATATGTAACTTTGAATGCCATAGATTCAGAGTATGCTTCTTGTTTTTAAAGTGTTTCTATGATAATTTTCCCTGCTTATTCTTAGTATAATGTAAGTTGTTTTCTTTTCCTCCTCCTCCTCTTTCTCTTCCTCTTATTCCTCCTCCACCTACTCCCCTACTCCCCTCCTCCTCCTCCTCCTCCTCCTCCTCCTCCTCCTCCTCCTCCTTCTTCTTCCCTTCCTTCCTACCTTCTAAGAAAAAATAAATTTGGGTTTGACTATCTCAACTAAGAGCCTTTGGTTCTGTACTAACTGAAGAAAATTTAAAATAAAAATTCTCTGTGTTCTATAATTTAGTCAAAACGTGGTTGGTATAGTCTATGTGTTTAAATCATACATGCACAGTTAATCTGGCATCTAAATCTGGAAACTTGGTCAGAAATACTGCTTCCAAGCATGTATCAATCTCTGCCAGTTATTGGAAATTTTGTGTTGATCTGTTCTATGCTACTAGTAACAAAATACCAGGAACTGGAAAATTTAAAATTGAAACAGTTTTTCAGCTTTTTTGTTCAATACTTTGGACATAGAATGAAGGGCCAGAGCTAATGACAGTCCTTCTGATGACTGCCACTTAGGGTTATTCAGGGCATCAAGGACCACAAGCAAAAAGTAGTGGAGAAAGCTTTGACATGCCTGGGACTCATTAGGTACTAGGTTGGCTTTGAAACTATCTTGTGTGAAGCCTGTTTCCATGGCAATCCCAAACCTCTGTATTCACCCATGTATTCTCATGAATGGAATGATCCACTCACAACCGTAGTGTCCTGCTCAGTTCCTAGAGGTCTGAATTAATCCTATGTCTTAGTATCTCACAGTCAAATTAGATTTCAACCTGTAGGATAAAAGGAAAGATATCTGAAGTACAGCAGATTTCATATACTTAAGACGACTCACAGATTAATGTATAATCCCTAAAGCATTACACATTGACATCAAATGCATTCTATCTCCTTCAAATGTATTGCAATCACCGCTTTCATCCATACTTTACACCTCCATGACCTTTGTCCTACATATCCACAGAAGGCAATAAAGTATCATCCTTTTATACCTTGGGTCACCCTACAACTCCCCATATCAGCTACCATTCTGGGGTATGTCTCACCTCCTCTATGCTCTTAGTCTGGGCTGTCTTGGGCAGTGTCTGAAAGCTAAACGAGAATCACAGGGTACCCTGACCAATCAAGGGTCGTTTTCCGTGGTTTCTGCCTTCACTTCCGGCTTGAGTTCTTGTTCACATTTCCCTGAGTGCTCCAGAGCTGTAACATGTCAGGAGAAGTGAGTGATTTCCTCACGTAAGCCTCCGTACATGCGTTTTGTCACAGTAACAGAGTGAAAACACACACCATTCTATTGTTTTTCAATTCCTTTCGAACCACTGTCATTTTTGCAAAAAGTCCAGCAAAGCCATGGTTTTCGATAATAGCTACATATGTCTGGGACAGAATAAGTATGAATTATGCTTGGGTTTGTTTTGTGTAACACATTAAATCAATGATTTTGAAACCATGAAATTGTACTTTTTGAGCCTTGGTTCTTTTACATGGTTTGGGTAGGGGCCTGAAATCTCAGTTTCTATTACAAATTAGAACTAATGGTAGCTACCGAGCAGAGGAGGTCTAACTTATTAATTTAAACTCATATGAAGGTGCCTTTCTGAATTTATATAAAATATTATCAAATGAACACCATTAGAATCAGTTGTCAGGGCTAGCTTGGGGAGCCTTAACTTGGAATTACCACTTATCAATTGGAACCAGAGTGGAATAGTACCTTGAGTGCCTGCTGCTAGAAGATTGCCAAGTAATACATGTTTTCTGTCTATTCGTAAAATAAACCACAGCCTTATATTTTGATTTTCCTATGGTGGTTAGACAATTCTATAGCCATTTTAGCAACATAAATCTGGAGTGTCTCTCTGATGGTATAATGTTCAGTAGCCTATTTTTATCTTACTCTGAACCAGAGATCTTACTAGTAACCTATTAGTTTATGTACTTTTAATCTTTGAACCTTGCCAAGATACTCCATTGTGATTTCATTTGAATATGTTCTAGAAGTGGTTAAGTAAAAACAAAAAAAAAAAAACAAAAATAAAAAAAACAAAACAGAGAAACAAACAAATCTCTATTGAGCACCACTTTGGCAGTTACCTACCTCACTGGAAATATCGCTTAAATATCCTTCGCTCATATCTCCTCTTGTTATTTACCAAGCCATTGTCCTTGGCCTACTTTAAATGTTTTCCCCTTCAGAAAGTCTCAGCTAATTCTCCAAATCAGCAGTGACTGCCTCTGTGCTCCCAGAGCAGTTGCATTCTCACTGAAATTAATCATGGTTATTTGCGTGTGCGTCTAAACTCTCCCGATGAACCTGAAAGCGTTTCATGGCAGAGGCTTGCTCATCGTTTACACCATTCCCTGTTCTGGGCTCTGCCCACCCTGACGCGAAGCAATGGATGTAGCTGCTTGTATCTAACACTAATTGCGTCCCCCTCAAAACTGCACCAGATGGTCTGCACGTAGCTTCTGAGAACCTGCCCCCATTTAATTCTGATTGGAAATTAAAGATGGCAGTAGCCAATCGCTGGGAAGAAGAGAAAGGGGCAGAGTTTTAGGGTTCCCAGGCATGGGGCCTCGAGGAAGGAAGAGGTGACTAAGTAGAGTGCAGGAACAGGAAATAGAGACGCCATGTAAAGGAGACACGGCCCAGATCTGCTCAACTGGGTCCAGACCAACCTAGATGGAACACTGAAATTAGCACGTAGTAACTCAGAGTTATAGGCCGGAGGTGGAGACCAGCAACATGGAAGCCTGGAAGCTGCCCCGCTACTGTGCTGCTTAAGGCGTATTAAAGTAGAAAGGTTTCCTTCGGAAGCAAACCGCTGAGGCAGGAAAGAACTCTGTATCCAGGATTTGTTTATAAAAATATTAACTACAAATGGGTATTAGAATTCAGGCACGAAAAAAATATGAAAGGAACTAATTCAACCAATTTCTTTAAAGTAAATTACTGAAGTTGGAAAGATGGACATGATAAAATTAAGTAAACACAAGCAAAATATTTTTAAAAAATTAGAAAAGCAGATTCCTTAAAATTTTGTGTTCTCATGCACTTATCAAACTCAAATTCTTCAAGGTCAAAATTGTGAGAAGATTAGTACAGAAGGAAAACTAATTCTGAACACCATCTTTATGGAGCAAAAACCTAATAATTTCATCAAATTCAACCGTGTTAGCAGATAATCTGTTTTTATCGCCCAACATAGTATATTCTTACAGATTCAAGCTTTGCAACAAAATAAAGAAATCATCTTAATATCAACTACACATTTATCCCCAAATAAAATACATCCCTTCTATGTGTGATTTTTCTTTTGTCGGTAAAATAAGACCATGCCTTCATTCTCTGAGAGAGGCACGGCGCATTAGAGCTGTACTAAACCTCTGTGAGCTTCAGGTAGGAATGAATGATATATACCTGTGTGGTAAAAATATGACTGATATTAATATGAATAGAGATCACTGGGGAATCTCAATGCCAATCCAGATTATAAAGTACTATGTCTAGATTACATCCTTGATCTGGTGGCACCAGTGCAGATTTACATAGCAGAGAGAAAATAATTTTAAAGCTTTTGTAAGGAAGGCATGGTAGCAAAATGACTTGAGTTCCAACTGCTTAAAGGACTTGGAGCAGAAATAATTAGAGGGCTTCTTGGGCATCATAGCGAGACCATGCCTCAAAACTAAGAGCAAGTCATCAAGTAAACAAAAATTATTATTTCTTTGCGATTTAATTTTTTAAAAATGATCCCTGCCTTTAGTGTAAACACTTAGAGGGGAGAGGCCAGAAAGATCTCTCTGATTCTTTTAAGGCCAAGCTATTCTACATGATTGTTCCAAGACAACCAGGGCTATGCATAGTAAGGTGGTCTCCGTACAGTATAGAACAAAACAACAAAATTGGCCCTTATTATTCGACAACCTTCACAGCATACTAAAAAGGTACCTTCTCACAGATATGAGTTGATTTTTCTGTTGTTATGGTAAAATTTTACAACCATAAGCAAACTAAGTAAGAAATTATTTGGCTTACAGTTCTGTCATAGTAGGGTAGGCATGGCCACAGCCAGCTCCAAGAGGAAGTTGGGAGACCACATTTAAGACATTCATCAAAAGCATAGAAAGAAAACAGTAGAAGAATAAGTCTACGAACTCTCACAGTCTACCCCTTCTGACGTATTTCCGAGAGTTCTACCCCTTCTGACGTATTTCCTCTAGCACGGCTCTAGCTCTTGATATTGCCATGCCTTACTCAATACCTCAAATTTGAAAATATGCCTGTGGGCACATTTTCCATTGGAACCAGCACACTATTTCTTGCTCAGTGGTAAATGGAGAAAAAAATTACATTTTTATTGTCATTTGTTCATTTGCTTGTTTATTTTGTAGAGATTGGACTTGTTTCTGAAAATAAAAAGCATCCTTGACAATTAATCCACTTAGGTTTGGTAGGCTTTTAATAACTTATTACTATTTCCCCCTCTTTTTACAATTTAACGTGCAGAACAATAGAAAAGGTCATGTGAAAGAGGAACCTATTCAGTCAATTCATATGTATTTACACCTAATCAGTTTCCTTAGTAATTATTATAGTTAATGACATTTTATTAACATTTTCTCAAAATTCTGCATAATTTTATAACTTTAAAAATCTTACACAGTAATTGTGTGATTCCTTGAGTTTTGAAAATGAATACTACAAGGAATTATGGACTGAAATTTACTTGTTTAAGGCAAATAGTTCTGTCTCTCTGGAGGGGGAAGGCAATAAACAGAAAATGTGAAAGAAAGTTTTCTGTCTATTCTTTGCACAAAGAAACATTAGTTGCTCTCTGTGAATACAGGCAATTCTCAAGTTCTTTATCTTTGTCTTGAAAGGTTAAGAAAATATTATTTTGCTAATCATATCTGTAACTTATTTGTCGAACCCAAATGTTAGGATGCTGGAAGCTATTCTTTAAAAATTCATGTTTTAACCTGGAAAATGTCAATCACACAGCACTCTTCATACTATGCCTCTCAGTAAATGATGTGGGAAAACTTATCTGATGTGCTTGCCTTGAGGGAGGGGAGCATTTTAATAGCTAACTTTTATTTTCACCAACCTATGCTGTGGCTATATTTTTAGAGTAAAATGTTCTCAAATGTTTAGTCCAAGAACTAATAACATCTATAATTCATTAATATAAACTGACAAATTAGAAGAATATTAGTAAAAACTGAAGTTTGTAAAAACATGGATGGATATTATTGCCATCCTAGCATTTAAAGAACATGACATATGTATGCTACTCATACAATCATCCTTAAAACATGTATGAATTATGTTCGAGTGAAAAAATTATTCTATATGAAATGAATATGACTTGATAGGCATAATACTTAATGTTTAATCCCTTCTGAATTATTTATTGAACACAAATATAGTATGCCAATAATAAGTAGCAGCATGCATTAACCTCATCAAGTATTGATGAGTTCTTCTCAGGAGTTATGAAATGCACAAATGTTAGCTTGGCTTGCGTCACCCATAAACCTCTTTACATAGAGGAAGGGTATGTGGATGATGAAGTTGCATCACTCCATCACTACGTGCAACCATTGAATGCAAAATTGACTCTATAAAATGTCAAAGTGAGCCCAAGTTTGTTAGGTTTTACAGTAGTTTCTTACCTCAGCAAAGCACCCCAATTTGCTAGTGGACCACATATTACTAGAGTAATATTGGTGAAATCAGAAGTGAGCCAGCATATGTTTTCCTGAAACATAGAAAACATCCAAAACCAAATTGAGACTATGTGTCATTCACAAAATAGGTTTTGTTAATGACAACCATATCCTTCATTTTGTCTTTTGTCATATTAACAGTGTAAATTATGTTAAAATTCGTATATCCATTACTGGTGAGTTTGTAGCTACTATGGTAAAAACTATGGTGAAAACGACTTATAGTGTAACAGTGAAATAAACATCACAGGATACTTTCAGATACACAAAGTCTACTGACTACTGCAGGAGAATAAGCAAGACAAACAACAGGGTGCCATGGAAATCAGAGCACTGGGTTTAGAGGGTAATTCTGACCTTCCAAGGTGCTCAAAACCTTCTTTTATTTAGACTATAGGCAGTTACATAGGACATATATCCATCCATTTGAATCCCCAGAACGTGTTTTGATAAGCTGGCTTTGAACAGAATGCCATATTGGAACTTTTTTGGTCATGCTGACATAGAAAATTTAAGTTCCCATTTTTCCTCTACATCTCCTACATTGTTTAATATGACTTCATTAAAAAGTTGTTACATATGTACATTATGCTCAGAACTATTTCTTTATTTTTTCTTTTATTATTTTTATTTTTATTTACATTTCAAATGTTATTTCCTTTCCCGTTTTCCCAGACATGAGCCTCCTCTCCCATCCCCCACCCCTTCTTCTATAAGGGTGTTCCCCTCCTCATCCATCCCTATTTCTTATTCTGGGACTATATAAATATGCAGTAGTTGCCCTTAGATGAACACAGAAATCTCAAAAGTGAAAATCTGTCAAAAATTTGAAATCAGTGAAGACACTTGTTTTTTTTTCTGTGTACTATAATTCTAAAATGTAGTCTTGCTACTGAATATGCATACATTTAAAACATCTTTATAATGTTATAAAAACAAATGAAAGGGACGAGAAGAGGGAAATCAGCAGCATTGCAGAGGAAGGTGTAGGGCAGTCTGCTAGCATTCTGAGTTGGTTAACGCTTCTGGATACTTTCTAGGAACACCATAACGAAAGCGTGGTACATCAAGAAAACACAGATCTCACAAGTAATACACATCCAAGGTTAGCCCAGCTTTGTAAATTTTATTTTATATATAAGCCTCTCCCAAGAAATCACATATATTCCTCACTTTTTGCAAATCAATTAGTGACATTAAAAACAATTGTCCAAAAGTCCCTTCTATCAATACATACGAAGAACTGCTCCTTTCTTAAATGTTTTAATGTATTTCATCCTCTTCACTGAACCTTACATTTGGAGTGGAGGAATTCCGTGGGTCTGGAAACCACAGGCTTACCTCTGACTTTGCCATGAAAACGTAAATGTTGCTTCCTAACACAAATTTCCAAAATTCAGGTGTTTGGGCCCATTCCATCATTTACACCGTCCTAGCAGGAGTCCCTATGTCAAAGAGCCAAGCACATTATTGTCTTTAATAAACACTGTTGAGTTGCTAGCATACCCAAAAGCACTTCGCACTGTCTCCCACCACACCTGAAATGCAGCCAGCAACACCGCAGAATCACTTTTGCACTAAATCAAATGAGATGTAATTTAACACTCATGAGGGGGACTAGAGAAGACAAGTGTAATCCTTACACTTAGAAATGGAAACTCCTCCTCCTCATTGAGGCCATCTCAAGCTCTACCACAACCTTCTCATATTTACCAGGACATGTTACCATGTGTCACTGTTAATATCTTCATCTTGAATATTAGTCAGACAGACCAAGGTTTTAAAAACAGGGGCTGGATCATTAAAACATTTCCAAATCAAAGACGAATGCCCCCATGCCTTGTACCATCCTAAACAATCCATTTAGTTTTGAACCTCCTTTCCCTTACCCTCCCATGTATTGATCAGTTGTTTCCCTTCTCCTCTTACCTTTCTGTTTCCTCTGTGTTTGAATCATTAATAAGTCTTTGAACACTAAAGAAACAAATTCAAGTGAGGCTGTTGTGTAAATCCTGAATCTATCTTCCCCGATCTTGGAAACTGATGCAAATCCTCTTTTTTATGCAAATACCCTTGTTTGTAGAAACAGTAGCAACTATGTCAAAATGCTGCAATGAGTAATCAGGAAGTCTTCATAGAAGAACCAACAGAACAATTCCCAACACATAGCTCTCCCCTCAGTGTTAGCTGTCATACATCCTAGCATTGCCCATCCAGAGACAAGACTGTTTTATCAAAGGTTCTTCTGTAGTTCTTTCCTGTTCTGCATCTCTGTACAATTTCTTGGTGAGGCCTCAAAGGTTAATTGTCTATAAAATTTGCTTACTCTTTCCCTTCCCGTTAGCCATTCCACACCAGCTTTCTCTCCTTCTTCTTAGATGACTTTCCTGGATATGAACTTGACAAGTTCCGTTGTAAACTTCTGTTATCATGGTTAATGGACCTTTTCCAATCACTGTTATTGACCTGCCTGTCATCAGCATTTGACAGTTAATGTCCTATCTTTCTTATTTCCCACAGAACATCATTTTCCATCCCATCTGCCTCTCTTCTGTCTTAGAGTCTCTTTGTTCTATCCTATAATAATCTAATGAGTTCCTTCACTTTGGATATCAGCCATAAATGCAGGACCTCACATTTTTTTCCTATTTCAACTTACAAGCGAGTTACCTGCATAGAATGTGCAGGTAGATAAATAGGGGATTTCATACCTAACACTTATTCCCAAACTATAGATCCCTTCTACTAAAACCGTTATCTACCCAACATAACTTATTAATAGCCTCCACATACAGAATCACTGAAATGCATATTACCTTGCTATGGTTTCATATAATCATAAGACTTGTATAATCTATCACTGCAGCCTGGCAATGTCTCTAAGTAAGTATTTCTAGAAGGTCATATGAGTTCTTCAGCATCATTCTGCTCTCTTCAGCTCAGGTCTCTTGGATTGCTTCCTGGACCACAGCAGTTGCTTCCCATGTTTCCTCTCTGGTTTGGCTACCTATCTCCTCTGATATCTTCTTTCTGATTAGACCCAGTTGGCTTTCCTTGGACAATCTTTTCCCTACCCATTGCAGCAACTGGAAAAAAAGAAAATAGCAACTTTACTATGGAATTCTGCATATACTGAATAAACAGTATTTCTCTACTACAGTATTTAGATATATAGTATTTATTTTCATAGTGATTTTGAATACTTGAAATAAGCATACTTATCTTTACTTTGATTACTCTTTTCAAAGACTTTAAATGGCATAAATTCAGAAAAAAATACAACTTTATCTCTAGTGAGGTTAGGAGTAAATTTTGAAAGGAAACTTTCAAATTTTTGGAAAGAAAAGTCATCTAAGAAGGAAAGAAAGTATACTTCGTGTGTTAGAAAATCAGTACTTAAACTCTTGGAGAATATTTTTGAAGAGAAAGTCTATTTCTAATTTGCTTACCTATTTGTACCAGATGGAGGTCAGCTGGAGCCATATGCATGAACGTTGAAGCTGACAGAATAAGGTATACAGTCTTACTGCTCCTTCCAAAGACAGTGTGACTTTGTTAAAGTTACAAGAGAAACTCTCAATCTTGTTTTATAGTTGAGAGAATTTCAATACAACTAGCTAACCCCAGTAATATAAAAAGATACTGAAGCACATCAATTTCTCAGTAGACACCAAATATCAATTTTGTTACCTAGCTCTCAGGCTTGAGGGGCTAGGCTAGTCTGCATCAGTGAGCGCTTTCCCAGGGCCACTTGAAGGGACTCCATCTCAAGAAAAAAGAAATTGAGAATGCTCGGTCGAATACCTTTACTAGCTCTCCTTGCACTCTGCTCCAGAATTAAGATGCTCATGAGATTTCTCTTGGGTTACTTCTGGGCAACAGATTATGGCAGAGGGCAGAAAGGGAGGATGTTACTCTGTTCTTTGCGATTCATTTAAAATTGAATTTTAAGGGGTTTAGTCATTATTATGCTGCTATCATTATAAGAATTTGTTAGTTTCAGTCAATTTCTACCATGTAATATTTTCTTTTCATGTGTTTCTCAATGTGTTCCATTTCCTAGTATTATGCTAGTTGACTTTGTGATATGACTCACTACCCAGTTATACCATTGAACATTCTGCTAAGCTAAGATTTATTAGCCAGTTTAACTTATTTACTTCAGTAACTTATTCTCAGGCCTCTGCATCTGCACTTTTCTCCTCTCGTTTTCGGATTCAACCAACTCAAAAAAGATCCAAAAATGTGTCTGTAGAAAACCTCAATGTACATGTTTGACATGACACTATGCAAACATAATAAAATGAAAATAATCAAAATTAAATACTACTTGATAAACATCCCCATGGCATATATTCCATTACAATAATCTGAATTGTTTAAAAGCATGAGGACATATGTGTTTGAATTATATGTAAATACTACACTACTTTGTACCAAGACCTTGAACATCCCGTGGGGGTGTAGGGGTGGGTGGGGCTACCTGACTTAAGTGCCTATGTATCCTGAAGAACCACTTTGGTTTTTTGGTCTACTTTTAAGCTTTATATTATTTTTAAAAAACTCATGTCCCCATTCCTACTACCAGTCTAGTGTTAAGACCTTAGCAGTATCTCAAATGATCTCAACATTGTAAAGCAATCCGGCATCTTACTTAGGTATTGCTTAGTCAAAATGTTCAATGTAGTTAATAAGACAAACACCAAAAGACACTTGACTTTGACAGTCCTTATAGCTACTGCCCTTAAGGAATTAGACTCAGCACTAAAGATACAACATGAATATGCAGAAGACCACAGAAATCAGACCATAGGAAATACAAATTTGCGTCTAACTTTATGGTATGTGTTGGCTTTCGAGTGAAAATAAGAGGAATTAGATAGGGATTAGCACAGTGTTGTTTTCCAGAATACTTTCATTATTAGAAAGCACAATACAGGTTCCATGAGAAGACTAAAGATGAATGGTGTTGGAAAAGATATCTATCCAGATAGTGAGAAGGGAAGGCTTGGGGGTACAAGAGAAAAGGCCAGGATGAAGAAAAAAAACAATCATGATTATGGAGAAGGAACATGTATTGAATGACATAAAAGAAAGTCAGTAATTAAGTATTTGGGCAGAGTATAAACGTACCTCAGGCATAGGTGGGACCCACCACATGTTCTCAGCAGTTCAAGTTGAAGAAGGAAAAAGTGAAAGAATAAGTGAAAGAATAATAGTGTTTAAGAAAATAATTAAGGACAGCTGGGTGTGGTGGCATACACATTTAATCCCAGAACTCTGGAGGCAGAGACAGGCAGATGTCTGTGAGTTTGAGGCCAACCTAATGAATAGCACAATTTCTAGGACAGCAAGGGTTGTTATACAGAGAAATCCTGCCTTGAAAAGGTGGGGGTGGGGGGAGAAAAAAAGAAAAGAAAATAGAAGCATGTAAACATTTTCATAGTACTTACAGTGATTTTCACGGCCTTTGAAGCAGAGAATGAACACAGTCTGTGCGAACATGTGCCAACATGGTAGAATTTAAATGAGTCACAGGAATAGCCACCCTGGTGACAGACAATGAATAGTGACTTCTGTTTGTGTCCATTGTGAGGGCAGTAATGGTGGTGGTTGTGAGCCATTTATAAAGACTAAATTACTATGGATTATATAATTAACCATTGTTTGATAAGGGAGAGTTCTTAAAGAAAATACTATTGGTGCATAGTTCTTCTTTAAAAGACTTCCTCATGAGTTCCTTTTTAGCATTGACCCTTAAAGTCAGGCACCACATTTAATGGTTTATTTATAGTAATGACATTTAAATGCCAGCTTTTTAGCCTGCTAGTAATATTTATGAAAAGCTACATAATCAAAGATAAAGAACTCTACTGGGTTATATAGGGGGGGAAACCCTTTCCTTAAAGGAATAAATTCTGTTTCCTTATGCTTAGGAGAAAATTGTCACACAGTGTATCATATTATAAAATAAAATGTGCATTCACAGTAGGGATCTTGGGCTAGGAGAGTACTTGTGGGTTTTTTTTTTAATTTCAAAACTATCCTCTGCCAAAATCAGATAGAAAAATGAAAGTCAAAAAGGAACTTAAAATTTTAAGTCCAAACTAGAACTGTTTACTTAGACTGTGTTTCTTTACTTCACTTAATACATACAATGTTTTCCAACTCATAACATGAGACATTTGAGTTCTACATCCCTGATTTGCTGCTTTGTAACAATGAGCACAGTGTTCACTGTTGTGATTGGATCTCTATTGGCTCAGCAGCAACAATGGTGGATGGATTTATTTGCAAATACCGTACCAAGAATCTAGACATAGGAATATCAAATAAAAAATAAAAAATAAGTGAGGTGAAAATTTTCCCTAACACATGGATTTATTCAGAGAGCAGGCATTGTTTATATTCATACCGTTTGACAACTCTATTTTTATAAACTCCTTTGTTACAGAGAGAGGAGAAAAAAGTGATTCCTGAAATGTCTGGAAGAGTCACAACAAATTATAATAAAACGCTCTTTTAAAACCAATTAAGGAACACCTGGCTTGTTTGCAGAAAAGGTAGAACTTGGTTATAAGTAAAAAGTAAGCTTTGATTCGTAAGAATTCAGGAGACAAAACTGAGCACAAAATGGACCCTTACATTATTTTTAAGATGTCCTGTGGGATACATGCCTTAATTTCTTAACTGTATGCTTGCAGATATCCTTGTCCGTCTATAGTAGATGCTTACTAAAGATTTGGTCACGCAAAAGAACAAACCAGACTTACACTCTTGAACAGTAATAAAAAGGAGAATAAGTAATGATCCCATACAATTTTCCTCAAAGTTCTGTATGTTGATTTGACATCCATGCACACATAAATCATTTCTGGAGTATCCCACCTTGTTATCCTTGAAATTAAAATACGTTATGCAATGGTCCATTCTTTAGTGTCCACCTACCTGGCCCTCACAGATCCCCCACGACTTCAGTCCTTTGTTTTCTTTTCTTAAGAGTATCTACACATTCCGACCTCCACTGTCACTGCTCCTTAGACATTGCTTTCTTTCAGTGCTTCCTACTTGACGCATCCTCCACTTTCTCCAACATTCTGTGGAGTATATGTGACAGCTGCCATCATTCCTATTCCTGGTGCACACTAAATAGCCATTTTCAACAGAATTTACTCTAGGCTCTGGTGCAATCTCCATATATTGCATACTTCATAGAATATACTCTTTTTAAATACTCTTTTCCTCTATTATCATGACCATGCCATAATGATTCAGCTAATCACTTATGCAATTTTAAATAAATACCATTTCTGTCTTCTATTTGAACAACCCTGGGATTTGACACAGTTTATGCCTTTCCCCAGATTGCTTGCCTCCGATTTTCATTCTCAATGCCCTTAGCTCCACAGAAACACTTCATGTAAATCCCATTTTTACAATAGGGGAACCCATCATCTTCAACAGAAAATGTGACAGTGTGACAGGATTTCTGATATCTCACTGACGCACTGAACTTTGGCCACCACACCCAAATCTTCCATCAGTTGGGATATCTTTGAGTTGTGAATTCCTTTCAAAATCTGAGTTTCTTAAGTCACAAAACTTAGTGTACAAAAGGATCATGTATGAAGGAATTGATCACCAGCTGGTGGTTCAGTCATGGAGAAACAATTTGGGTTTTAAAGATGCTGAATTCCATCAATTGGCTGATCCATTCGTGGCTTCTTTTTAAATGGAAGTTTTGAGAAATATGAAGAAGTTAGAAAGAGGTCTTTGAGGCTGTACTTTTGTATGACATCTTGTCCCTCGGTCCTACCAGTCTGTGTCCTTGCTGCCTACCATGAAGCGAGCATCTCTGTCCTATCATGACCCTCTGCCAAAGAGCTCAGCCCCATGACAAACCCAGAAACAATAGAGAGATGAATATTGACAGAATCTCTGTGTGGTTCCTTTAAGTGACTTCCTCAGACATTTGCTTGCAATGTTAGAAAACTAAAACTCCCAGATGCCAGGAAAGCAAGAGACTCCCAGTACCCAACGGGGATGACATTAGCTGAAATACCCAGCAAAGGGGAGAGAGAACCTGTAGAGACCATATGGAGAGGTTAGACACAGCACTCAGTTGAAGGATGGGGTCACTCACCCGTCTCCATAATTTTACCCCAGAATTCCTCCTGTCAAAATGAAATATAGGGAAAAGGAATGGATCAGAGACTGAAGGAAAGAACATCCAGAGACTGCCTAACCTGGGGATCCATCTCATATACAGTCACTAAACCCAGACACTACTGCTGATGCCAAGAAATGCTTGCTAAGAGGAGCCTGATATGGATGTCTCCTCAAAGCCTTACTGGTACAGACATGGGTGCTCACAGCTAACCATCAGACTGAACACAGGGACCCCAATGGAAGAGTTAAGGAAAGGACTGAAGGAGCTGAAGTGGTTTGCAACCCCACAGGAAGAACATTATTAACCAACCACACTCCCTACCTCCAGAGTTCCCAGGGACTAAACCATCAACCAAAGAGTACACATGGACAGACCCAGGGCTCCAGTTGCATATGCCTTGGATGGCATTGATGGTAGGAGAGTCCCTTGGTCCTGTGAAGGCTTGATGCCCCAGTGTAGAGGAATGCTAGGGTGGTAAGGTGGGAGTGAGTGCGAGGGTAGGGGAGCACCCTCATAGAAGCAGGGGGAAGGGTGGATGGAATAGGGGGTTTGCATGGGAGGGAGACCAGGAAAAAGGATAACATTTGAAATGTAAATAAATAAAGTAAAAAATAAAAAAGGAAAAAAAGAAAGTTGAGTAACTCTTTGAAGACTAAAGCAAATCATATACATATATATATATATACACACACACATAGATACACACACATATATATATATACACACATATAAATATATATACATATATATATACACACATACATACATATATTACCTCTGAAGTAACTAACTCACTAACCCTATGCTATCTGTGGAAGGATCTCTGTTTTTTCAGGGTTTGTTTTGGTTTTTTTTTTTAATCCTCCAAATACACCTTAGAAGATGTTTCTGAATTCCTTTTGTAGAATCTAAATCTTCAGTATTCTCAGTACCTTATGCTAAATCTATTTCTTAAATTGTTTCCCATTGTATCATAGAAATGAAAACACTCCAGCATCAGACCTTTTTTCTCATTCAGAAACAATCTATCACCTTGTGAATGCCCTTTGGGCATCTGCTAGTCAGCAAAGAAAACAGGCACAGGAAACCTGACAATGGAAATAACAATAACAGCTAACAATTACACACTGGTAATTATATGTTGGGCACGATGCCAAACACAGAATCCTTGGCCTTGCTGTCTTTATATTCATGAGATTAAGCATTTTCTTCTTCCAGCAATGATGGCAATCTTGAAACTGGGAATTGAGGGAGGGTTTTCTTCTCGTGCTGTCTTTATTCCCTTGCCAGGGCAAAACAACAATGTCCTTCAGGCACTGTGCAAATTTTGATTTGAGCTTTAGTTCCATAATTAACCTGCAAATGCTGATTTCATTTGAGCACACTGAAATGTTTTTCAGACAATTCAACATACAAGGAATCTTCACCACTTCCAGTAATTCTTAAAATTAAAAATAAACAGAATGCCCTGGAAAGTTTGCCAAAGGTTACCCAGAAGAATGAGGCCATCATCTTTGACTCGGTAGAAACATGAGAGCATCCCTGAATTTTCCATTGAGAAATGTTCTCATGAAGTTGGTTCTAGGGCTCACATCTGTGGATTACATGTTGACAACCACTTAATTTATAGTCACTGATAGACTAATTCTGTCTGACAAATTTCTCCAAAAGGTGCTACTGTTACTCACTGAAGACAGTCTGATTTCCCACTGGTGATAGATGCTCAAATAGTAGGGACATGTCCAAAAGTTACCTGGTCAGTTTGGTTCGGAGGCCATGACCATGACATTTTTCTTATGTCAGATCTGGCTTGCAAACTTCATTGTTAGTTGTAAAACTCTGCATGTGTTCATTGTTATGAGTACACCACAGTAATGCACAAATCCAAGGCTTTGATGGCTTGACCCTATCTTTTTAATAAAAAAACTTTCTTTAATTCTTGGTAGGTTGGCATGAAAAAAACGGCATGAATATGTTTTTCTCATGTTAACAGAAGTGCTTTTTCTGAAAGCTGTAATTCTGTGAAGCTCCCCCTAGTGTCTTTAACTTGATATTAACAGTAATTCATAGATTTTCTGAAAAGGCTACATTCAGTAAAGAATTAGAGAGGGATCTCAGACGGAGGGAAGTCATTATTAAATTGAAATATTTCGAAAGATGGCTTCAGTGCAATCTTAAGTTCTATGTCATAAGTATATTTTCAAATGGCACCTTAATCGTGTTTATGATAATATTTGCATTGCAATAGTAATTGAGGGATCTTCATACAGGCTGAAAATTTTGTGTTCCAGTCATTGTGATTGTTAGCATCGTCAACTTGATACAACCTGAAATAACCTGACAGTATCTCAGTGAGACATTGCCTACGCTCTACTGGACTTTGGGCAGGTTTTTAGTAGACTATCTTAAGTCAAATGATGTATACAGTCACTTTGATATCCATGCCATTCTGAAGAACACCATAAGCCCTAGGCACACGTGTCTCATTCTGAGACTGAGGCTGAATAAGTAAGCTGATCTGAGCACAAGCAAGCAGAATTCATCCATGTATTTCTTCTCCCGTCAATGGATGCGATGCAAGGAGCTATTTGAGGTTTTGCTCTGACTGCCATACAGGATGTAACTTGTAATTGTGCAGCAAAAACCTTTTGTACCTTTGTTAAATTTTATGATGTTTTTTTTGTCATGGCAATAGAAATGAATTAAAGCAGTCATTGGTATGGTTTTGATTTACAAGATTAATTTTAAGAGCTGCAATTTTGACTTGGCAAGGATAACTTTTGTGAGAATTGGTATCCGTCCTAGCTACCATGACATGAGGTTCAGCTGAATCTCTTATCTTTGGATCTCACTCTTCTAGAATAGGGGGTCTAAAAGAAATTCTACTACTCAAAATTGAAATGTGCAATATTTATCCCTGCCTAGTGCCTATTTCCACACAGGAGGTAATGTTAGATCATTCAGGTGACTGTTTCTCTTCATGTAAAAATGAAAAAAAAGGAAATGTAAGCATTTATTATACACAGTGAGGAGATTGTATAAACTAGAAGCACAATTATGAACACATTATTCATAGGTGCAAATAAATGTTTGTAATTTGCAGTATCTTTGCCAAACACACGGTGGCTAAGAGTGGTGAGGAAAACCAACCTTAATTGCTCCGGCAGTGATTGTTCTTGGTAATTCCATACAGCTATGCATTTAACTGTGTGATTCGGTAAATTCTCCTTCCTTTTACGTCATTCATAAATGTAAAAAATATGACGGAATTGTTCCTTCTGCCTGTATACAGTACCTAGAGAGATAGTGATGATCTGATGCATTTAAAAGTCTTACTCTAAGCTCAAAGCACGTTCCCAAATAAATGATACAGATTAAATATGATAGAAAATATCAAGAACAGAGTAATCAAAATTAATCTGAAAATCTGGTTAATGCAGATGGGAAAGATTTTCCGAAGAGTATTTCCTAAATAGTTTATCTTTTGACCTCACCTCTGTTTTATAACAATTGTATTCTTCGATTCTGTGCTTTTTCTTTGGGGGGGGGTAACTGTTGTTTTCTCCACTTAATATAAGCTCTAGTGTTGTACATATTTTCCTTCACACTCCAATTTACTTCATTGTATTTAATCTATGTGCGGCCACACAATAGCTTCCCGGTAAATGAAATGACCTTTAAGGGAAACTTCAATAGCATTTTCATGTTAGATGATATTGTTTTCCCAAATCATACCTTTAAAATGTGGTCTTTCATCTTTCTTCTTCTGCCATGCCATGTACAGACATTGCAGCGTGCGACTGCCACCCCCTCCGCTCCCACTCACGCTGAGCCATTTCATCTAAAGCATGTCATACCCATTAATTACTAAGTGTAGATGACCGACATGAATTCCGTCACACAACTGATGGAAATACTACTTCAGGTGTGTGGTTTTTTTTTTCAGTATTTTCCATCATGTATGAAAGTGTATATATTTGTTTATAAAATCATGGAAGAACACTGGATAGAAAACAAGCATTCTTCTGACATTCCCCAAATGTTACCCAACTACAAGATCAAACACATTCACAGATTTTTGTCATTCTGTTCTTCAGACCTCACATCAATTTCTATTTATATCACTCATATGGAGACTATAAGCAAGTTTACAATAGGGTGTGACTTCGTTGTGCACTGTTACATTTCCTAGCTCACAGCAACTCTCTAACGAGCATAAATTGTAGCCATGGCTAAAGGGAGAGTCTAATAAATTCACTTTTAATGGATTTATTTCTGGATTTCAAAGAGTTTTCTAGCTTCCTCAGTATGAATAAGGATTTTAATTTTCTCATCAGCATAGTCATTTTGTTCTTATATAGCATATATTAAGGAATAATATGCTTTATGCCTCTTTATATAATTGTTTAGGCCATAAGTATAATTTATTTTACATTTTATATACAATTATATGTAAGTTGCAAAATACATAAAAAGTATCTTGTTGATAGCATTAAAATAACAGAAACGTAAATTTTAACCAAGAAAGAAAATATCTATTATTTATTTTAAAATGAACGCAGAAAATGTAGCAGATACACACAGAATAAAACTGGCCATTGTTAGGTTTTCAAATGATCTGAGGTCATTTTCAAACATTTGGAAAATTATATTATATTTTACATTATATTTTAAACATCAAAATACTATCTCAAGAATCTTGATTTGAATAACAAACTTCTAAGTCTTCATGATGCACATGACAAGTGTAACATTTGATAAAAAAGTAGCACTCACCACAAAAGTAGGTAATTGGATGAGGCCAGGAGTCGGCTAATTATTCTGATGTCCATAATCATTTGCAATATATGAATATATCAAAACATTGCTATGAACATCAGGAATATAGTGACTCTCTGTCAACTGTTCCTTAAAAACTAAAGGACAAAAATTGTTTGTTTTATGCCAAATAAGTTTATAAACATATAATGATAACAACAATAGTACTTTGGAGCTTATGTAAAAATACGCAACATCTCATAGAAACCAGTGACCTCTACGTAACCTTGAAGAATAGGAGAATCTGTATGAAAATGGGAGAGGTCAGCATTTGTTCAGGAAACCTGGACCAAAAATATGTCTACCTAGATTCCTAGAGACATATTTTCTCTCTCAACTGTTTGGTTCCAGTAATCCCTGAGAATATTATAGCTGTATGTCAGATGCTCACCGTGGTAACACAATTTGTATCTTAATATTAGCTATCCTAACCAACCTCTCAGATCTCTAGTCCAGAAATTTAAACGAATGCTTCACTGCCGATCACACTGAAAACCATAAAGCAAAGTCTTATTGCCTGTGTTTGTGATATACTTTCGCAAAAATTTAGTATGGCTGGAAAATTCTTTGGTCTCTACCTCTAAGTTAACAGCAGGACTTCAAGAGATTATCTAGAAGGTGTATGTTCTTCACTGTGCAAAACAAGTTTATAATTAATATTTTAAACACAATAGTAAAAAATACCATGGATATTGAAATGGTATGTATAAGGATACAGAATAAGTTACTGCATGCTAGGAATATAAAGTTTAGCTTTGAACTAAACTTGGTTTAATATAAATAACTAGAAGCTTAGTTATTGTACTTGCTCAAACTTCAGGGGAAAAGTCAAAGTCAAAAGTTGTATGACAAAAGTATGCTAATATTTTTTGCAAGTAATTGAACTTGGAATTGGTCTCCCAACCATATTGATTCATAATCCTGAGGCCTGAGCTCTCTTTGTTGATAGGAAATGCTGACATTCAGTATAGGTGCAGATTTTGACAAGAATAATAATACTATTTATACATGTAATTATTTAAATTACCCATACTGCCTCAGTTTAATTGTGTTCAGTAAATTGGCATGCATAATTTATAACATCGACGCTGTCAACCATCAATCTACATTTTAGACAGCAGCACATCAAGCAAATGACAGGGGAAAGAGTTTGAGTGACTTTAGAAAAGTACTTCAACTTTTGAAGTCTGTATCCTAACTACAGACTCAGCCCACGTGTGTTTTTGACGGTGGCTTCCTTTCATCTGTTTCAACATTTTCTATTCATGACTATGGAATGCATAGTGTGGATATTGATCATTATTTTCATCATATGTTGCTCAAGGCAAGTGAGGAACAAGTTCTTAAACAAAATGGTATAGAGAAGGATGCTTAACGACTCTATTTCAGAGGGATTTTAATCCTAATTATCTTCACTACTCTTTTGATTACATATCTGTGAAATCTGCATTAACATATTCTGCACATTGAAAGTATTCTTGAAGCTATTTGGGACGACAGAGCACCTAACATAGGCTTTAATATTAAGTCACTACGCAGAGCATGAGCACACGGCAAGTTAATGTTCTAATTTTGCTCATACCCTAAAGGTAAGGGATCTGTAACAATTTCAGACAATGTAAATATTTTTAAGGGAGACTGTTGTTTTATTGAAGAATAGAAACAGTGAAATGAGATCATTTCTGTTTTTAGGAAATGGAAACAAGAAACTCTGTGAAAGTACTTGTGTATGCTAAGTGAGTCATTACTGGTTGTCTATTAAATTAAATTATAGCTTACAAAATGAAACAAGTAAACATCCTCTTCAAATTTTGAAGATAATTTTAGAATTCACAAGTTTGGAGCTGTTTTCCGACACAGGTAATGTTTACTTTTGAACAGTTTTTCATGTGCCTGCAGGCATTCTGTTTCTGAGAGTGGCCTTGATCTAACTGAGACCTACTCGTACTAACAAATGAAGTCAGAGTTCACAACAATATCAGAACAAATTAAAAAGATCATATATGTATATTTCTTATCCAGTTAATAATGACATAATGAAAAGTCTGGACGTGATTTTAGCTATCAAATATTAATCTCATAACTGGAATTAAAATATAAACACTTTATAAAAATCGAATGTCAAAATTCTGATTCTTTTCATTCAAATTTTCCATATCAGTTTCCAATCAGAGCACAAATCATCAGAAAGTTAACATTTACAATTGCATTCAGTATTGCAATATAAGTTCCTAGGACTCTGCCCAGTAGCCCCCCTTTGGACGCTCTTCGTTCAGAGGTGTATTCTATGTGTACTGAGAAGGAATCCACTTCAGATCCATGCAGAAGATTGAAAGACTTTTTCCTCAGACACAGGGAGGAGGAGTGGTTTTATTGTGGTTAGCAATCTAAAGTAAAATGGAATAATGTGAAATTATTTATATACACACATAATTCCCTCAACAAATATGTATTTAATAAGATATTCTCCTAGTCATTGTAGCTAATTTGTCATAGTGAGCATAGGATGAACACTGATGGGAAAAGGTCTATTTTATAAAATATCATAATCAAGGATGAGACATAGCAAGAAATTCAATGAATAAAGCCACTGACCGTACTTCAGCTGACATTTATTGTGGGATGAGTGGGTGTCATTCTCTCCGCTGGATGCTGAAGTCATACATAATAATGCAGTTTTATAAAACAGAACCAAGACTTCCCTAGAAGTTCCCCATCAAAATGAATTATCTCTTATCTGTGTGAATGTGACATTAAGGATGCTTAAGTCCCAGCTCTTTCTAAAAGCTGCTGGCGTTAATCAGTGATAGATCATTGAGACTAGCTAATGACCTGGAAAAGGATGTTGGGATATTCCAAGCATGCCTAAAAATATGAGACCATCAGCTCAGAGCCAACGGCAGTTCAGAAATAGCAACATTTAGGTTTCCAAGATCCCGATGGAATATATATATATATATATATATATATATATATATATATATATAACCTACAAGGTGATTTTTGTATGTTTAATACTCTGATCAAGACGTAATGTCATGTTGAGCGCTTGAAAACGAATGATCAAAGCAAGCAAATTACATATGCCCTGGCCTAATGATCACTGCTTCAGCTGATACTCATTTTTAAAAATTAACGGATTGCATTGATTTTCTAAATTGAAATAGCTGGGTATTGTGGCAAATCCATGAATTTCACCATCTCCTTTCTTTCACTGAAGATACTGGAAGAAACGCCATCCGGAAAGAAGGCAACATGCCTTAGAGAACTGAAAAACGGGCTGGAGCTTATCTTTTTTCCTTTTTTGGGGGGCCAGGGGGACGTAGCTTGTATACCAGTTGGATCAGTGGGCTTCAATGAAACATCTATCTGCTTGAAACTATTCTTGTATTTGTGGCAGCGAAATATTTGCTTTTCATTATTTCCAGATGGTTTCTTTTGCTTTAGAGGGCTTTGAGAGCAACTGTATAGTAGCAAGTGTAGGACCTGGTTCAAATGAACAAAATATAAGAGAACTGGAAATCTAGGATTCAACGAGTTACTTCTTTAAGAAAAAGAAAGATCATTACTTAGGAAGGTAAGGAAAAGAATGTTAGAAATACTGTCACAAAGCAGCATGTTATTACAGATGAATGGACCGCAAACATCCTATTAGATATCTTAGGGTGAGGAAATCGAATAAAAATATATAGCAGTGGGGGATGAGGAACTGGCAATGGCCACTGGAGGATCCCAGGCGCCAGGGAAATGAGAGGCTCCCAAGAGCTAACAGGAATGACTTTAGCCGAGATGCTCATTGAGGGAGAGAAAGAACCTATACAGACTACTTCCAGTAGACAGGCATGGCCCCCAGTCGAGGGATGGGGCCACCCACCCATCTCAAAGTTTTTAACTCAGGAATGTTCCTGTCCAAAGGAAAGACAGGAAAAAATGGAGCAGAAACTGAAGGAAAGGCCATCCAGGGACTGCCCCCCTCCCTGGGGATCCATCTTGTCTGCAGACACCAAATCTGACACTGTTGCTTTGGTCAAGAGGCACTTGCTGACAGGAACCTGGTATGACTGCTCCTTGAGAGGTTCTGCCAGCAACTGACCAATGCAGATGTGGATGTTTAGAGCCAACCATCACACTGAACTCAGAGACCCTGGTGGGAGAACTGGTAGAAGGACTGGAGAAGCTAAGGAGGGTTGCAACTCTATAGGAAGAACAACATCGTCAGCTGGTCGAACTACCTAGTGCTCCCCGGGACTAGACCACCAACCAAGGAGTGTACAGGGAGGGATCCATGACTCTAGATACATAGTTGGCAGAGGATGGCCTTGTCTGCCATCAAGGGAGAGGAGGCCCTTGGTCCTGTGGAGGTTTGGTGCCCCAGCATAGGGGGATGCTGGAGCGAGCGGTTGGGCAGGATAGGGTGGGTGGGGAGCACCCTCCTAGAGGCAAAGAGGAGGAGGAGAGGCTGGATGTGGGAGGGGGTTGTGGAGGAGTAACCGGGAAGGGACATATCATTTGAGATGTAAAGGAATGATTAATAAAAACAGAAAAAGAAGAAATCTTAGGGAGACCCAGTGGTTTAGTTTATCCTACGGCCATCACTTCATTTAGAAGAAGGAATATGAAAAGCACACAAAGCGATTGTACTTAGTACCTAACGCTCTAATTTCACAGACCTATAGGCGGGCATTCTAAGGAACATTCTTCTAAGGCTGAGTACATAGTTGAAAGACGCGATGGCTTGCAATTTTGTGTTTCAGTGTTTCTGTCTTTATTCTTTCCCCTCCTTTCTGAATATAGGCAAGGGAAATACCAGCAACTTAAACTGGAGTCAGCTTGTGTTGATCCTCAAAATTTAACAGATTCTTTACGTCGAAACAACCACTAGCATTCTTGCTTATTAGCTAGAAAGGGGAATGCAAAAATGGGGATGAAAGTGGATAAACTACCGAGTTAAAATACAGCTTTGCGTCATTTCCATTTGTTTGTAAAGTGCGTTTAAACCACCGGTAGGAAGTACTAACTTAGAAAGGCAAAGTCCAAGCTCTCCAGGGTCTACATATGACAGCATATAAGAAACTGTAAGTAGAGAATTCCACACCACGAAGTATTTGCATTAGTCAAAAATGGTTAATGTTTGTACAAATGACACTTAAAGGGTTAAATATGCATGGATAATGTGAAATACATGGATTTTGTGTTTAATCCATGGACTATGTCCCAAACCATCTTATTATTTACAGTTTCAAACATCCTAAAAATATTAAATATACAAAGTACACTTGGACCCCAGGTTTTAGAAAGAGGGAATCTCATCCTGAACTGATTCATTTAACCCAGTGCCTCAAAGACCTACTACGTCCAGGAAACTTTTCCCTTTTTCATTCATGATGGTTTTCATTCATAATTATTACTGTTTTTAGTTGTGAGGCTCTTTTTCAAAACACTACCACGTACACGAGCATGGACATACGACAGTATTGTTTAGTGAAGTATTTAGAAAATAATTTGGAGCTAAATGGATAGGGATGATATCATGTGTTTTTCTAAAGAAATCAAGCATTGTCTAACTCTACTTTGAACCATGCATTGATGATTTACTCCTAAAAATATAAATAAATAAGCAGTCTAGACCTGGAGAGATGGCTCAGTGTTTAAGCGCACTGACCACACTCCTATAGGTCCTGAATTCAATTCCCAGCAAATACATCGTAGCTCACAACCACCTGTAATGGGTTATTTTACATTCTTCTGATGTGTCTAGGAACAGCTACAGTGTACTCATATACATAAAATAAGTGAATAATTATTTAAATATTTGTGTAAAAATAAATAAGTAAACAGCCTAGAGTTCCTATGTAACAGGGCACTTCTCTATGGAAAATTATAAAGGTACTATAGGCTTAACATTTATATTTTCACAAAATTCATATTTTGTAACTTAATTCCCTCATAAAACATGTGAAGTTTGGACTTTGAGAAGAAATAAGGAAAACAAGATGGAGATCTTGCCAGGCATGGTGGTATATGCCTTTAATCGCAGCACTCGGGGGCAAAGGCTGGTGAGTCTCCGTGAGTTCAAGGCCAGCCTGTTCTACAAATGGAGTCCAACAGAGGCAGGGCTACAAAGGGAGAATCTGTTTTTCAAAATAAAACAAAGAAACAACAAATATCAAAATAAACAACATAAAATAAAGAAACAAAAAAAAAGAAAAGAGAGATGCTTACCTTCATAAAACAAGATAGATAATCCCTGTGCTAACTCGGTAAAGACACAATGAAGAAGTACTTGTAAATCCAAGTGTCTTAAGTAGACCCTGAATTCAGAGGCACCAGAATTTTAGACTTCCCAGGTTCAAAGTGATGAGAAACTTTTGTTGTTTAAATTTTATACCAACTACAGTGTTCATTATAGCAGTCTGAACCGTAAAAATAGACAATGTATACGGGAAATATATTAATACGTTTCCAATAACAGAGGAAATATTTTGAGAGGCTATGCACACTGGGAAAGATTTTCAATTTATAATGAATATAAATAAAACTTTCAAACAATTTCTATTATTATATATCATTTTGTATAAATACAATATTTTCCGAGGTATGCATTTGAGCTGTATAGTTCATATAATGATAATATTTATTTAATGATTTATATTCCTACTGAGATAATGGCAAGAACAGTTAGACACATTCCTTCAAAGGAAACATGGAAGGAGACAGAAACTATGTTGGTAGAGTTCGGTAAATTATTTTAAAATCAACAATATTCACAGATCACGTAGGTCTGCTTAGGATTTGGGTTTTAAAAAATGTAAGTGTTATCTATACCAAGTCCATTATTTGTAAATTAGTTTTGCCTTTTTATAAAGATAAGAATTCCTAATATGAATCAAAACAGAGTTTTCTTTCAGTTTTAGGACTCATTAGCATGACCAATGCAAAGGATACAGTACTTAGATTTACCTTGAAAACTGAACTTTATTTACACTCCACATTTTGACAATGTGTTGCAAGTGAATTCAACACTTCAGCACTCCATCCTTTGCCTGCCTCTGTGCTCTGTCGCCCATTAATCTCTGAATGTTTAATACAGCACATGGCACAGACACTGTTCACAGTTCTGAGATAGCTCAGGTTAGTAATGAGCACCAGCATGGCGTCTGCTATAGACACACAAAGCTTGCCTATCATTCCAAGGCATAACCTCTCCAGATGTGCTTATTTCTTCAAGAGTTTGGGGAATAAATGTTGAATCATTGCAAGAGTAGGTGTGTGTGTGTGTCTGTGTGTGTGTGTGTGTCTGTGTGTGTGTGTGTGTGTGTAATGAAAAATCACAGTTTATGTTTAATTGATTTTTTTTCAATTGTGAGGTATTAACAAGCCAATGAAGTATCACATGACCAGCAATCTTAGGCAAACAGTTTTAGGTAAGCGGTTAGATGGCATTGACTAATTGTAACGATCCAGCATTACAGTAATCTTAATGATCAGACATTCTGAGAATGAGAGCTGTTGCGAAAACAACTAAAGTAATTGTGAAGCGCACCTTCTCTGCCAACTTGGAGAGATATTGAGACACCACCCAGATCCCCCTTGAGCAGTGAAGGTAGAAAGTGTTGACAGTAGATAGGAAACCATCTTGCATTTACTGTCTAGAGGAAGATGGGCAAAATCCTCCCTCCAAGCCTTGGTCTCACTGTTACTCAAATGCAGATAAACATCCCAAGGTGAGAAAACCCAGATAGTCCTCAAAACAAAGGTTTCCGTCTCTCACTTGATGAGAGTACCAGACAAGTAACAAAATGGAGTCCGAATACAATGTTATTTCTTTATTACAGAGATCAGGAGTTCCTAGCTCTCCTAGATTAAGTGTTGTGTCTTCAAAAGACAAACACACTTGCAGTTTGTACATTCACTGAGATGGCCCTTTAGTAAGACTTCTTAGGGGATGTTAGATCTAGCAGTTATCATTATAATGCCAAACACTGTACAATAGCAAATCTCAGTTTGCAGCTTGATTGACAGAGCAATCCAAAAGAATTGTTCTAACTACACATACAGCATTAAAAGCTTTTGTTAATTTGGTAGTGATTTAATGTCTATTAACAGTGACTCCAGTTAAGAGTAACACATTATAGGTTTTAAAATAGCTAGAGGAAAGCATTTTCATTATTAACAAAAAGTAAGTATAAATTATTAAGGCATTATATTAATCATCCCAGTTTGATCATTACACAGTGTATAAAAACTGGAACAGTATAGTGTACCTTGGTAATATGCAAACTATTGATATATTCTTTAAATTATATAGAAACAAATACACTGTCTCCTACAGTGTGTCAGCTTTCCATTGATGATAAAATATTTAAAATACAAAGCAAAGGAACAAAATCTGCATAGGCTTTTGTCCTCACAAATTTCAATCATCGGTCCCTAGATTCCATCAGTTTGGTCCTATGAGTTTCAGTATATTAGAAAAAACAATGTGAGATGGGGGTGGGGAATGACATGGGTACTGATGAGTTCTATTTATATCACAGTGACCAAGAAGTGAGAAAAAAAAGGGGGTGGGGTAAAGGAAGGAAGAAGGGAAGGAAGAAGAAGGAAGGGGAAGGAAGGGAGGGAAGGAAAGAAGAATGGAAGAAAAGAAGAAGTACAAAACATCTCTCTCCCCATACCACCAGCATGGCAGTGGTTCATTTTCCTTTCATTATATTTCACCTCTTAAATATTCTACTAAATATCAATATTTTGAAAGGTTGGCCTATAAACATCAGATATTTCATATCCAAGTTATAGGTTTTGTAAAATTAGCATATAAACTGTTACAAGATCAAGAAACATCTCTCTCATGTTTCTACCTATTTCTTCTATCAAAGACTCTTAAATATTATATACAGTAAATGCCTTAAAATCTGTTCAAAAGCCATTCTCACGAAAATATAGAGTAAGAGCTGCCTTGTCTAGCTTTTACAGAAGAGGGTGTACCTAGTCTTATATCAACCTGATATGCCAGGGAGGGTTGAATTCCAAGGGAGGGATCCCCTTTTCTAAATAAATAAATAAATAAATAAATAAATAAATAAATAAATAAATAAATAAAACAAAAAAAACAAAACTGAGGAGTGAATGGGGGGCATTGAAAAGGGGGGATGGGAAAACTGGAAAGAGAGGAGGAAGTGGTAACTGTAGAACTATATAGTCTGGATGTAAACTAAAGACATAAATTAATTAATAAAAACATGAAGCAAATTTATTTACATTGTGTACATGTATACTTACACAACCATTTGCTCAATTCTTAGTAATTAAAAAGCATCGTAAGGAGAAAACAAAACTCAATACTAATTGAATTTACAAATTAATATTGTACTGAACATTGTTCTTTTACTGTGTGATTTTTTTTTCCTGGCAAGACATAAACAAATATCTATTCACATCAGATGCCACACCAATGTCAAACAAAAGAACAATTCCAATTTTGTCTAGCTCAGTGAATGAGTGTGTTTATTGGGGTCATTTATAGTAGTATGGGTCAGCAGTTACTTATGGGAGCTTGGCTGACTCAAATTCAGTCACCAGAAAAGCCCACCTCATCATCGAGGGTGATTTCATGAAAGTCATATTCATAAAGCCCTCTCAACAACATGGACTCAGCTCAGCTGGCTGGAGAGCATGTTGTTACAGCAAGTATGCATTGCTTTTATAGATGTGTGAAGGGGAGGGACTTTACATATCTTTCAGCACTTTCCTGCCCCTTGTAAACAGTGTTAAATTATTATGAATTATGACAGCCTTTACCTTTCCTGTAAGAAACCTTTCAATTCAGAGGAAAGAGCAAAACAAAATTCATTTTTATTCCAATTAGCAAAAAAATAATAAAAATGAAAAATAATTAAAATCTTGAGCTCTATTCCCCAATCTAAAAGTATGTTTTCCCAACCTGGCCATGCTTGCTGTGTATGGCCTTTTCTCTGATTTTCTGAATGAATTGAGCTATACTATTTGGAAAACTATTTACTTCATCTTTTTGGAAAGCTTTACTTCATGTTTACATGAGTTTCTGTAATTGCATGAACTTGCATTGGACATCACTCCCACTTAGAGATAACATTGAACAATTTTATAGTAAAATTACAGTTTCACTTAAGTGCTCATTGGAGAGAGCTGGGGAGAAAAGCATTTCTCTAGGTTGTAGAGACTGGAAGAAATGAAGCGTTCTTAGCATAGAGAACTAAAGAAAAACGGAGAGAGGGTTAGGATGTGAACAGCTTGCAGTGTCCTGAAGAGGCTCAGTCAAACCCCCTAAACGCATGTAAAAATGCCAACTGTGGTGGAATGTGCTGGTTATGCCATTGAAGCAGAGTACAAGGGCAAATCTACACTAATCCCTGCGGCTCACAGGACATCCGCCATCCAGTATAGCCTACTTGGAGACTTCATGCCCAGAGTGATATAACACACGCATAAGAAAAAAAGAATATAAGTCAGCAAGAGAGAGCAGAGGCATACACATACACATACATGCACACACACACACACACACACACAAATACACACACACAGATGGGCACACACACATATATGAAGAGAGAGACATGCCAATTGTTTTAGAGACATACACTATTAATACCTACACTTGAGAGGCAGAGGCAGTCAGACCTCTGAGTTCAAAACTAGTCTGTTCTACACAGTGAGTTATAGGACAGCCAGGAATATGCAGAGAAATCCTATCTTTAAACAATGTAATAAATAAATAAAGAGAGAGAGAGAGAGAGAGAGAGAGAGAGAGAGAGAGAGAGAGAGAGAGAGAAATGCCATTATGGTAGCATAATGTTAACTTTCCCCCTCTGTTCAATTGGCATTGCTTAGAAGAGAATACTAATTAAAAGATTGAGTTTACTTCAGTTAAAAAATTCTTGGTCTTAATAGGGTTGGGCCAACAACAGAAGAGAAGATTGCTGTAAATGGTTGGTTGCCTCTCCAAGTTATTATGAGAAGTCTCTTAATATTTGGACACAGACCCCACTTTCTTTCCAATATAATCATTTAGTTATTGGAATGTATAATGTAGGGACTCTATAAGATTTGTTTTTATATTACAAAGAAAAGTTCTCTAGAATGGGGAAGCTATTCTACTAGAAAAATAAATTGAGTTTCTGACATTTTCTGCTTTAAGTGTGGGGGGTAATCTTTTCTTCATCTCGACATCAGTTGGGTTAGCACAGACTATTTCATTAATTTATGTTATATAGTAACTTAAATTTCTCTAAGTCTATAGAAACCCCAGTATCCTGTCGCATTGTAGATTAGTTTTCAGAAGCTAGAATCTATCATGTAATATCATTACATCCTTTAATTATATTAATATTTAATAATATTAATATTAAATAAAACATTCTGCAATATAATTACAAGGGCTACAGTAAACCAGAAGAGAATGCTTCATTTTAGGCTGTGTGTTTTCTCCATACGTTTGCTCCAAAACATTCAAGAACCAGTGGAAGTTTTCTCAGCTTTGTGGAATAGAAATTAATTGGCAGCAACTTTGATTTCTCAATAAAAGAAAGGCAACCCAAAAGTAATTATTGCAAAAGTCTCTAGGGAATGTAGAGACAGGACCCAAATGGCACATTATCTAGAATAAAGCTGACAGGACCCTGGGGAAAGCCAGAGCAGTTCCTTTGATTGTAATATTGAGGAGATGTTAGTTTTGTGCTCATGTTTGTTTCCGGCTCTTCCTCTCGCTATCTCTGTTTTATCTGCTTATTTTTTAAACCAATGAATAGATTTGAAAATAGATAGCCAGATAGAGAGACCACTATCAAAAAAGAGTGATCAAGAAAGAACTCGGATGC
Organism: Rattus norvegicus; assembly: GCF_021556685.1. NCBI lineage: Eukaryota > Metazoa > Chordata > Mammalia > Rodentia > Muridae > Rattus > Rattus norvegicus. The sequence goes on along the minus strand of NC_141544.1, from coordinate 27,043,649 downwards.
TCATAGACAGGAATCTAGCCAAATCATCATCAGAGAGGTGTCATTCATTACCTGATGGGAACAGATGCACAGACCCCTAACCAAACAATAGCCAATGCTGGAGAATCTTCTTTATTGCCTATATTTTTTTTGGTCCAGTCATTGAAAAAGAGGGAGGAAGGATTGTAGGAGCCAGAGGAATCAGGAACACCATAAGAAAACCCACAGAATCAGCTAACTAGGGCTCATAGGAACTCACAGAAACCGAAGTTACAATCAGGAAGCCTGCATGGGACGGGCCAAGGCCCTCTGCGCCTATGTTATAATTGTGTAGCTTTGTGTTCTTGTAAGGCATAATAGGAATACTGCCTCCAGTTTTGCTTTTGTTTTGTTTTGTTTTGTTTTGCTTTTAATGGTTCACGCTTAAACACTTACAAGGTATAATTCCATCCTTCTTGTGATCTCAAGTTCTATTTCCTTCATAGTAAAGCATTACTGAATTTATAACGGTCAGGGAAATTACTTTCAGGAATTGTGAATATGTCATACTTCCCCCTACTGGTGCCCAAGGCCATCTTCATGTCTCCCAATACTTGACCACACATAAATAGCTGTGGTGAGAAAATAGTACTGATGTTTAATTTTAAAAAATTAAATATGTCTTCTTCATTTACACACTGGCAAGCTTAACTGTTAACATCCATCTTTCTCAGTAAGGCTGTAAACCTACTCTCTTGACTGGTTTTCTTCTAGATATTTCCTGCTCCATCAAATTCTTTCAGAATCCACTGGATTGTTAGTATTATTTTCTCTAAGAAGAACTTTTCTCCTTACATGCAATCCCTAAGGTTATGCAGTCTTCTGGCTAAATAGAAATGTACTTATATGGTATCAAACATATTTTATAAGCCCGTTTCTGTATGTCTCCCTCTTCTGTCTTCACATGGCCTACCAGGGAGATAATATGCTCAGCACATAAAGGTGCTGATGTCTCCTATCCAAGTACTAACCAGGACCGACTCTGCTTAGCTTCAAAGATTAGACGAGATCAGTTGCATTCAGGGTGATATGGCCATAAAGGCTGCATCCTTGTAATCACTGGTCCCCTGCCCATACGACTTGTTCCTGCTTGTTCCCAGTCTGATTTGTCAGGAATGGAATCAAGAGTTCCCAACACCGTGTTCCCACAAAACCCAATAGAACTCTGAAATCTTCCCTTACTCCAGAAGGTGAGGTTGGCAGCTGGTCAGAGCTCAATAATTTTACATTTAATTTTTACATTGTAATAAGATCTTTGAATGTGTGTATATTCTTATTTTTTTACAATCATTTCATTTTGATTTTAACATCAATGGACTGAGTCAGACTCAGTAAATAATTATAATGTTCATATTGAATATCTTATCTTGGTACAGTTTTGTATTTACCTATAAATATAGCAACGTGATTAAGCCTTTTTCGTTTCATAAAAAATAAAAAAGTGCTGATGTCATCAAGCTTTTCAACTGCTCTGTCAATAACAGTTTGCCTACTTGTAGAATCACCACAATCTTTAGTGGGAATACAAAGACAATATAATGGAGAACTGGAAGGTGGGGAATTTAGGCACAGTTAGTATGGGAGGACTTAAAGAAAAATGGCAGACAAGAATAAAGTGTGCCTATATCTATAGCTTAATCTTCTGTCATGTATTCTCATGCACTTTGCCCTACTTAGTTCAAAGTCAATTAGCCCCCAGACAATCATTCAGGGGTATTAGTTATATAGCAGACTTAGAGCAAAATATTTGGATATTTGTGTGTGTCAGTGCTAGAGGCACTGAGCAGGAGGAGTTCAGGTATGCCAGTAAACCTTGTCCAATACTAAGATCACCTGCACACACGCTGACATAAAGAATTCTCTAATCCAACACATCAACAAAGGCAAGATAGACAAGACAGAACCATGCAGTAGACTGCAAACATTAAAGACAGTAAGAACCACTTAAGGTCTGGGGTACAGTTAAACATTTGCCTAGCATGTGCAAGATAGTAAGTTAAACCCATCTTGTTGAAGAAATAGAAAGAAGAGAAGCAGGAAGAAGACAAGTGATGGGAGAGGAGGAAGAAGTAAGGAAGGACGGAGAGGAGGAGGAAAGGAATTATTTTTGATTCCTGAATCATGGCATACTCTAAGTTATTTTGAAAACAGCTTTAATGTCTTATGAAGTTACAAAAATATCTATCATGTATCAATCTTTCTATCTATCTATCTATCTATCTATCTATCTATCTATCTATCTATCTCTCTACCTATTTCTTTCTATCAATCTAACCACTATCTGTCTCCCATCATCTCTAAAAGTTCTATTAGGTTAAAAATCTGAACCTTGATTCCTAGAAACTGTTCAGAAGACAGACTGTATGTGCACCCTATCTTCGGAAACTGTATCCATAGACGGCAATCTCTTCCTTCTACACACACAAAGATTCTCTCTCTCTCTCTCTCTCTCTCTCTCTCTCTCTCTCTCTCTCTCTCTCTCTCTCTCTCTCTCTCTCTCTCCCTCTCTCAATTGAAAAGGATCTGCTTGAGTGTCATTTACATACACAGCCAGAGAAGCCACATCTGTAAGCTTTACCATTGTCTTCATCTCCCCAGAGCATTGTGCATCTCCAGAAGGAGCCCAAAATACATCCAAAAGAAGGCACCAGAAGCACTGGAAACAGTCAGCAATTTACACAATGCATTGAAAAATGATAATCCCTTAAACATTTAATAACCACACACTCAACTTAAAATATCAGCATGTGCTATGACGTTTGAAAGATGAAAATGAATATTTTTTCTTATATAATGTTTCACATCTGTACTGCCTCCCCCAAAACATATAATTAATTGGATTCCCTGTAAAACAAGGGAGTAATGTGGGTTTAATATTTCTCTTCATCACATTTATGTGCATGCATACATCCCCTCATAGTGTGTGCATATATATGTGTGTGCAAGTATGTGTGTGTTAATAATAAATGTATCAGGTAGTTTGTAGATACACAGACCCTCTGTCTAATGCTGCATTCAATTTAAAATAAGTTAGATTTCACTGTGTACTAAAATTTGGGTGTTCTCTTTGCAATCTCGATGTGCTTTAAAAGACTTTATCAAATCCTTGCTTCTCAATGGCAGAGGAAGGTCAAACTGAGAGCCTTGAAATTTGCATATGAGTATGAACTCAACGAACATATTTAACATATACACTCCATTTACCAAGTAGTAAAGTCATTGGACTTCTGTTACTTTGTGTCATTATGTATTTAAATCCCTTTGTCTCGGGCTATTACCTCTTCCTGAGATGTATGCTCTATAGAAATGGCAGCAAGTTCTACACTGGAAAGGCCATTCACATCACCAAAGAAGCTAATAAAAGCATTCGTGGATACAAAAACAAAATGAGAGAACGCATTTCTCATAACACTTGTTACTACTAACAGTCACTTGAGCCAGATCCTGCCCTCCACCAAGCACAAGACAAAACCCTTGTTCTTTGTAAAGCCATTTTTTAAAATTTTTTATCAAGTACAGGCATACAGATCAAATTACCCTGTTTGCCCACTCTGCCATGGAAGTCGGGCATATTTATTAGCTACCACACAGTTTTTCAAGCTGGCATTTGGATCATTTCAATAACTAATGTTTGTTTTATCAACAATGGTTTAATTTGACATGCTGCATAATGCATGTGCAATAACAGTGCCGTGTTTGATGGATAAATGCCTAGGAAAAAAATTCAAATTGGCTAATAAATAAAATTGAATTTTGAGACCCCATTTATTTTAAGGAAACGTGTCATGGGTTATTAACTGTACTAAATAATGTCTTGTTTATGCCTGTGCATAAATAATTTGAAACAAATCAGGGTGACACAGTTAGGGACTATCATACATCCCTTTCTGTTGGATGTAAATGAAAACAAACGTTCTTATCTATAGACCAATCCTGGTATTTTTTCTGAAAAGAAAAAATCTTGTTGAGAAGCTTATGACAAAAATTCAATTAAGCTTGCATATACAGATGCTATATATGAGAATTGGTACTTAAAGATTTTATGCTATCTGTCAACCTAAAATTTTGAGTATACATTGATAGTTTCTTGATACCTTTGTACATTAAATTTACCTGTGGTATTTTTTGTTATTATACCCCAATGTTTTATTTCTCACTATGCGTTTAAAATCAATTTGGTAGTTCTGTTCTTCTTATTGTTGATAGTTTTCTGTTTCCTCATTTAGTTTTGTGTCTGTCATATTGGCTTATAAATTCCCAAGTATGTTTATTTAGTTGAAACGGGAAGACTCAGATATTCTGCTCTAGCACAGAGTTCCTTCCATCAATGCCCATTATTTGTGCATAGCTTGGGGAGTTCATGTCAAAGGTTTTCATACTAAGCCTTGTTTCATCAGAGTCTTCTGAGTTTGTTTTCTCAGTACCCTGCAGTTCTGTTGGCAAGGTTTGTGCTCTTGGGGCTTATGGAGAGGACCATCGCAAGTAATGACCTTGACAAGCAGAGGATGGTGATCTTCCCAAGGGAATACAAACTACTGCTTTTCAAAGCTTATCCAGACCTGAGGAAGAACTGAAAATGGGTGTTTGGAATAGATGGAATTTAAGCAGACAAGCAAGTGGGGCTACTTGTTTTAACCTAATTAATGGCTTGATCCCATTTCATCCTCCAATAATCCGATGAGGTAAGGCAAAAAAAAAGCTACATTACCAATAGCAATCAATAGTTAGATGGATTTTCCTTCTGCTTTGTAGCATATGAGCAGATTAAAACATATCATTTCTTTTCAGCTTCACATATTGTACGATAAGGAAATCAGAAGTCCAAAATGTGATTGCAATAATTTACAAAGCTACAAGCTAGTATGGCTGGTTCTGAGGTGAATTCTCCTGGGTACTGAGTAGTCCAGATCTTTTAAGCAACCCAATTTGCTGAGCATGGGCAACATTCCAGGCTGCTCAAAACTGAATAGCTCTCCCAAGATACACTGTGCCACACAAATCCTTAATACACCGTATTTTCAGTAACTAGAAGTCAATGTCTCTTTTGAAAAATGGCTTTCAGAAGGAAATTGGAACTTGATACTCTAGCGTGTAAAAGAAACACACACACACACACACACACACACACACACACACACACACACACACACAAACCCGCAAATTTACCTTAGTGCTTTCCCCCAATCTAACCTTTCCTCTTTCTTAGTATAAGCTCTGTGATCATCCAGTACCGGGATCTTGGGAAATTGTTTAAGTTCAGCTATGATAGAAACTACAAAAGCTCTTTAGAGGGCCAAGATTCAGTACTAGCTCTTGATGTCTGCTCTCTGATAGTTCACTGCTTTATCACCAACTCTGCCCAGTTTCTCTGAAGCTATTTGCCCCATGACATCTGTGACACACGACCAGCACCATTTCATCTGCCCTTGTCACAAATAACTCCAGTACAGCAATTCACTGGGAAGAATTTAACTTTAGACTCAAACTAAGCTTCATTGCAGCTCGAGAGCATAAGATTTTTAAAGCCAGGGCAGTGGCGTTTATAGTGAATCTAAAAGTCTTACTGTTTAGTCAAAATGGCCAAACAGTAACAGTACTTCATTCTCTAAGCACAGATAAGTGGCACCCGGATGGATGGTTGTCAATCCTCTGTCCCAAGCCTGAGTCTACAGAGATTCAACAAGGGTTTGTTCTTATGAGCACAAACCAATCACTAACCTTAACTTCTATTTCTCTATTACACATCATCCACCTCCAGGAGGGAAAACGAAGTATGGCTCACAGCATCCAGTGGGAAGCAGCAATAAACATCCATTTCAAACTGGAATATTGCTATTTAAAAGGAAATACCTAGCATGGCCAGTAGCCTTGACCAAACGGCATAGGCATATGATTGGAAGGATATTCAAGAGTGTATATATTCCCAGCACTAGAATCTGGTCAAGATTCACATCTCTTGTTGAGATATCCAAGATCACAGTACTCCATTCCTTCTGAGTTATTCTTTTATTTAATGTTGATCATTCCTATTGCTTCTCATCAACAGAAAGACCCTGCCTTAAAGATTGCTTTCATTTGATATTTAATTTATTAAGTTTGACTTCGTAGTCTAAAGAAGAACAGTAAAACTCATTGTGAAGCATTGTAAGGTGTCCATCTACTTATCTCCTGTATCTGTATCGATTATTTTCATCATGGTGGCTGCTATAACAGTATTGAAAGGTACTTGAGTGTTTCTCAGTATACCTATTAGAACTAGAATTAGAAGAGATCAAGCCAAGATTTTCTGACACCCTGACAAGACTTGATTGTTAAGGACCTACACTCAGGAAAGGATAGATCCTTTGTTTTGTCACAGAAAAGAATTTGAGGATGATTAAGTAGAGTTATTGTGTTACAAACAGAAAGAAAGGAACCAGGCACGGGCTCTCTGGATGGAGATATTTAATACTAGACAGTGAAAATGATGATGTCGTCAGTTCCTGGAACACCAGTAAAGAAGGAAGGAAACAACTGGCTCTAGGAAAATGTCCTAGCTTTTCCTCTGACCTCCATATGCTTTCTTTAGCATTTGTTGCCCTAAAATAAGAAAAATAAATTTCAAAACGTCCTGAAAAATAGAAAGAAATGAAGACAGAGAAAGAACTGGATGCAGTCGCACACACGTAAGCGGAAGCCTGCGTTACTGTACAGGTTCTGCAGTGACTTTGTTTAGTATTTTGGTGGTGAATACTTAAGTAAGAACAAGATCTTAAACTTCAAAGTTTCGTATAGAAGCATAAGGGAGTTTGGACATTTATTTACCCTTAAGTAGAATCTGGAATGAGATTTCTAGACAAATGCACCGTGACAAGGGAAAAAAAGGAAAGAAAACATTTTATGTACACTTAGTCCTTAAGCATGCATTCTTGCCTTTTAACATTGTTATTTGAAAATATTTCTGTATAAAAGAAATTCTGCTTTAGCAACGTTGGTAGCAAATATTTAATGCTAGAGCTATAGACTCTGTGTAGAGGCTTCCACCATGAGGCTCCAATGTGAGAATCTTTTTTGCCTTTCCAGACCTTCACAATGTCCTGTGTCTCTTTCTCTTGCCTCTCACTCTACACTGGGTAGGAATTGACAATGGAAAAGGCTGGATGGCTGTGACGAAAGCCAGCTGCAACACACTGCAGATGAGTCGATTGTGAGGGGGAGCAGACTCTGTTCGATGGCACTGACTATGAAATTGATAAAGATTCAAGAAAACAGTTGTACTCTTGCCTTCCCTGAAGCACAGCAAAAAGAGCCTGAACCACACAGAAGATTTCCTGGAGGGATGAATTTACCTCAGCACCTGCTAATGTTAAGGATTCTGTCTGAAGACAGACAGAAATGCCGGCTTTCAGTTCAGTTCACCTTATGATCATGTTGACCTAGCACACGAGGCAAACCTTCAAAATGAAGATTTTGAAACTTTAGAGAAGTCTTCAATTAGAGATATTTCTCTAAACCTGATACATTAAAACTGGTCAAAATTGATATTTATTTCACTATTATTGCTATAATAATCAAGTCCATAACACCATTGTATATAGAGTTTTTACAAGTATTATTTTATTGAAATTATCATACATTTTTCACACGATGAAAATTAAAATAGAAATAAAGGACAGTACATAAAAACTAGAATAGATTTATATCAATCAAACTAATTACATACCTATTCCTCTTGCCCTGTGATTTATATGAATCTTTTGAGATTTTTTTTTGCAATTTTTATATTTATAAATCTTCAGACAACCGAAAATCTCCAGTAGGGAAAACATAGATGTTCATTTTGTTTTGTTTTGTTTTCTATGTTTGTTTTCTTAAAATTTCAGAGCATCGCTGATTTGTAAAGTCCATGTACGGGTATAATATTATATCAATTTATAATTATTTGCTGTAGGCTGGGAATGTGGTCTAGCTGGAGGGGAGCTTCCCTAATATCGGAAAAAGTCCTAGAGTGATCTGTGCTTCATAAATCCTGCATAATTACAGCGCCTATAAGACCAGCATTCAGGAGGGAGAGTGAGGAGAACAGATTCAGGCCTCTTCAGGTACATTGTGAGTCTGAAGGCAGTTTGAGTTATGTATGTTTCAAAGGAAAAAACTGACAGGGCCTGATAACAAGTAAAGCTATAGAAACTCTCTCTAAATGGCTTTTCGAACATAACTCTATAAATACTCCTGCATAAAACCACATTACCGTGTTACTATATCGGCTAAATAGAATGTTCAGCAATCCTGTGAGAAAACTCTCAAGTGTGTTCACTTCGGAGAAACTCAGTTCAGTGACTCCATAACATCTGTTCTGCTTTTAAAAATCGAGCCACAGAGAGGACCACCTGGAGATTAGGTATTCTAAATCTTCCATTGGATCTCAAGAATCTACCTTAGAAGACAGAGCGAGAGAAAACAGGCAGAACTCTTTCTTCAGATCACCTTTTCAACATAATTAAAGTCCCCATGGACTGCTGTAGGCACTCTTCTTTTTTCCTAATGCGATGATTAAAACAGGAGGCTGTGCAGTTTGTGTTTGCTTCCTACACATTTTATTCCCCCTCTTTTCAGCTTGAGAGAGCCACTTTCGAGGTTATTCATGGGAACCCCAACATCTGAAGAATGTTCCTGATAGCGTAGAGACATTACAGTTATTGTCTACCTCCAGTATATTAAAACTACAAAGTAGCATACGCCATTAGAGAGCATCTCAATGAAGGACATTATCATTATGTATTAGCACACACCATTAGACAGGAGTTTCAACTGCAAAACCTACCGAGGGAACAGACTCATAATGCCACGGCCCTTCTGGGTAATATAACTCAAAACTGTTAAATCATTCAGCCGAGGTGAACTCCGATCCCATGATTGGCACCTAACATCACTCTGAGCTTTCAGTGGTCATTTACTTGGTGAGCAACAGTTCTTTCTATTCTGATACAAGTACTAATGAAGTACCCAAGGAATTTCATCATGTCTCAACCCAGGCAGAACCCGTAAGACTCAAAGACTCAAACCTAATTATAATAAATATCACGGGGCTCAGCTTATGGCTTTTGAATATAAAATAGAAATCTGGATGAGAAAATTTATTATTTCAATGTTTTATGTTTATAAACAAAGCCGAGTGGACTTATTTAAGTGAAAAAAATAAAAGGAATGCTACACTGTGTTTTAAACTTCTAGCACTGCATAAGGTCAAAGTGATGTTTCTTTGTCCCACCAAATATCAAAGGTATTTGTACAGATATTTCTAAATGACATTTCTCCGAGAGGACTCATTTAATATAGTGTTTATTCTCGTGAGACATTAATGCACACTGTGTACATTGCCTGTGAAAATGAGAGGCAACAATTTTGCACTTCTCAGATGAAAACTAATCTTGAATGAGTTTGATTTGCAACGTTTGTATTTTCTCAAGATAACAATGTTATGTTTTAAACAAAAGTTTATTTCAAAGCAAAAAAAATTATATTTAAGGACATAACTCACCCGAATCACACTGTAGGAGTAGGAGTTAGTATCTCTTTTGTGTGTCTGAGAATATGTTAGCTCCTAAAGTAAAGGTAAGAACAAGTATTAACTTATTATCCAATATCAATTTTATTTTATATGAACTTTCAACTACTGGTAGACAATTATAAAATATATTGTTTACATGTGCATATTACCTATCAATATCATTGTGTTCAGTGGGAAAAACTTATGGTTTCTTTCTTTTGACATTTTAGGTGCATGGGTATCTTGCCTGCATGTGTGCCTGTGTTAACAGCTAAAACTGCCTATTACTGCCTATGCACAAAAAGTTTGTCAGATCCTCTGGAACTAGAATTACAGAGGGTGGTCAAGGGACATGTGGGTAGTGGGAGTCAAATGAAGCTTCTATGGATACACAGCTGGAACTCTTAACCACTGAACTGTCTTCTCAGTTCCTTCCTATTCTCCTATATATATACATATATATATAGTATATATAATATGTATTATATATATATTACAGCTTAGTGAGAAGATCTGATCTTATAGTGTTTTATAAAAATAACAATATATCTTGAGTGCATTCTCATCACAAGAAGAAAGTAGTCCTACATGGTTTCATATTTTGCTTGTTTTTTAAAAACTAAAGAAAAGTCTCTATTACCCAAAAGAGTGTATTAGAATATGGCAAATTCCTGTTTTCTCTCATATTGACTTACTGGAATGTCTACTCCTTGAAAGGTCACTGACTGGGGAAAGTAGGAAAGTGAAAGTTCACAGTACTCGGGTCCAGAAGGGAGTCTACCAGCATCCCACTGTCCTCTTCCCCAGCACACATCCTTTGCTCTGATGGTTTGCTTTACCTTTGGTTGGGAAGACATTTATTGAGCAAGATCCCCTCTTTCAATGTTTCAGTCCAGAGCTATGCATGTTAAGATCTGTATGGAATCATCCCTTGCCTGCTGCTGTTCTGTGGATTGTTCTGACTGTGGCCAGCACTGCCAGGAGAATACAGTCTTCTCTGGCTGCTAGCTGCTTTTCAGATCATTTGGTGTGTGAAGACTGACATCACATGACTGAATTTGTGGCATAGCTGCACTCTGCTTTGAATTACATGCTAAAAACAGTTTTACTGAAACCTCACTGAACCCCATATAAGAACATGGTCTAGTCCAAGACATGCTTCCTGTCCCAGGTGTTTCCGAGAGCGCGGGCATATCTTATTCTGGATCAGAACTAAAATATAGAGCGGGCTGAGTTCATGTGACAAATGCATCGCTTACAAACCATTATAATTTATCAGTTTATCTGTTCCCTGAGATCTTCATCTTTGTATGAAAATAATAATTGTAACTTACAGAAATGGGTTTCTGTTATATAAACATGAGCCAACATTTATGAAACACTGAAAACAATATGCTTGAAAAGCAGGCATCCAGTGAGCACCTCTTATTGTTATCAATTTGAACTCGGATTTTGAAAAGAATATATACTTTATAAAAATAGTTTTAGGAGGATAAAATGTGCATAACGAAATTACTCCACAGCTTTGCATGATGAAAAAATCGAAATTATAACACTAACAAGAGAGACACATCTGTCTACTGGTAAATCATTTAAACATGCCAAGTAGGGGCTGGAGAGATGGCTCTGCAGTTAAGAGCACTGACTGCTCTTCCAGAGGTCCTGGGTTCAATTCACAGCAACCACATGGTGGCTCACAACCATCTGTATTGGGATCTGATGCCCTCTTCTGGTGTGTCTGACAGCTACAGTGTACTCATATACATAAAATAAGTAAATAAATAAATATTTAAGAAAACAAAAACAAAAAACAACCACGAAAACATCAGTTAGAAACAGCATGGAGTAGGTCCTCAGTATGTCTGTGGTTCCTTGATTTTGTTCAGTTCATCTACTCTTGTCTTTAGTATCACAACCAATCTCACCATTCATTTGTCTTTTTACAAACTTATGCTAACCACTACATTTATTTTCTAAATTTACATCCTACCCCTTAGCAGAAACATAGACTTTTAGCTGAGTCTTTTTTTCATCAAACAGCCCCATTCTCTGTATACTATAGCTTTTTCTATCATAGCTACACAATAAACACACACACACGTATACACACACACTGCACACACACACATACACACACACATACACACACACATACACACACACACACACACACACACACATACACACACAATTAAAAGCCAAATATTTGATATAAATTTGATGACATTTCTGGCCTAAATCTACCACTTTACCTTCAGTGTTCATAATTCCTTTAATGGCTTCCAATACCATCTGTGGACAATTCCCCAAAATAGTAGCTCCTAAAATGTGCAACTTTCTATCAAAACTCTGAAATTTTTCCCCCTATATTATTACTTTGCCTATAAGCTTTCTCTCTGCCATTCTTATCAAACATTTTATACCATAGAATATATCCACAATCTTTCTCAGATAAAAATACACTGAAACATTTTCTTTAATATAAAACAGAAAGGAGGCTTAGGATTCCTTCTAGCATCAACAGACATGGGATAGTCCTACTGAGGAAACATGCACACAGTACGTTACTTGGACTTACATACTGTACTCAGTAGTCAGTACTCAGAAACTACACCTAGTCCAGGATTCTATTAGTGAGGAAACTCAAGTGTGGACTTCAGATGAGCCCTGACGTCCTGATTCCTTCTGACAGTCCTCCTTGATGTGTGAACCTGTCCCCAGCTGGAGACTGTTGCACGTCACCGCCATGCTTCACAGATCTGCCACCTCACCCTGTCCTCTGGTGCTATTCACTCTCCACTGAGAAACTAGTGAAGCATCAACCCGTGGACTGTCTAAAGTCCTTCAGGCATAAAAGAAAGCTGTGGTCTTTCTTCCGCATATGCTGGGTGATGGAAAATAAAGTTCAGAACTTAAAAGTTTCAAAACATATGCATTGATTAGTGCATGAAGAGTACATTTCTACGTGGGTCAAGGGACACGACACACCAGGGTGGGGGGAAATGCAGAGCCGTTCTTGTTGCAGTAAATAAGCACAGGAAAAAATTATCTTTCCAATGTTCTTGGGTTTATTTTTGTCTGGGATTTTAAGCTTTAATGAGTCTCATTGGTTTTAATTAGAGTAACCTTGGTGGAAATAGATATTATTACTAAGCAAATCAGGACTAAATTGCTGTTAAATAATTTGCATTCTATTATACATTTTGTCCTACTTGTAGAAAGCAATATCCATGTTCAATGCTTTGAGTGTATATTAAAATACAGGGTAAAATTTGGCTTTACAGATGAATTTACAATTGCCTGGCATATTTTATTCAGTCCATTCTTTAAAGGAACTTCTGGGGTAAATTAGATATATTTCACTCTGCACGTTAAAGAGACGAGTGTGTTTATCCCTACCCCCTGTAGGTGATTCTGAAATCCTTGACAATGGAAATCTTTATTCTCTATTACTGTATCATGAAGCCTACAGCAATTTCTTGGAAATACACTGCCATTTTCTTGAGTGTCCTTCTCTTTTTGTCTCTCTCCAAATGCCAAAGCTTATCTATGTTCAAAGCTCATCTGCTCATCTTTAGAACCCCTCCCCCAGGAATAAGGAAGAAGACTAGTTATCACTCGACTAGAGTACCCACTAGATTCCAGCTACTGTAAGAGTTGGTTTTAAATGCATTTTTTCTATTGAAAGGTAGGCATCAGGATACTCCCTTTATTAGACAGTAAATTGAACCCAAATCAATAAAGAGGAATATCAAGACATGAGACAATGGCTGAGATTCTTGGGTGTTTGTATTGATAGGATCCTCTTAGCCCTCTATAAAGGAACATTCATTTCAACCGGCACGCATCATACGATTACCCAAGAAGTATCTAGTCAGCACTGCCCACTCAAGACTTTAAAATGAGCTCCTGATTACATGGAGAATCATGACAGATATTCCTTTCCTTTCTCGGTTCAATGAAAAGGTGAATATCTTTCCAAGTGAGAGAGACTCTGGATATCATTGTATTAGACTAACCAGCTTGATTATCCACTTCAGATGTTCAATTAAACCGTGCCTCGATTTAATATGTTATTGGCTAAAGTAAAAAATAATTGAGATAGAGATGCGGTTTACATTTGCTATCTTTTTATCAACTCCATCGTATAGCTAAGAACATAACTCAGTGAAGACTGCTGTACATTTTAGTACATCCCCTTCCAGGCCAAATAATACTCCATTTATTTGATTGTTCGCCCAAAGTGAAGAGCATCTGACTATGCTTTCATGCTGACTGTGTAGCTGTTGGTTATATTTTATAAAGATTTATGTTTATTTGGTGCCCCCCTGTGTGTGTGTGTGTGTGTGTGTGTGCGTGTGTGTGTGTATGTGTGTGTATCTCCCTTCCTCCCTTTCTTCCTCCCTTCCTCCCTTCCTCCCTCTGCTTGTCTGTGTGTATGAGTATGACAAGACATATGTGTGTTTCTTCATAGAAATGCGAAAGAAACATTGAATATTTATTAGTGGGGGTACAAGCAGTTATAAGTTGCCTCACAAGAGTGTTGTAAACTGAACCTGGGTCCTCTAGAAGAGCAGTTAATACTCTTAAACACTAAGCCATTTCTCTAACCCCAGGTTTACTGTCTTTATCTTTCATAAACCTACTAGTTTTTAAGTTACAGAAAATAATCATCACGATTATCTATTACCATGATGCAATGGGTCACTGTAATATCCAGGAAACACACGTTAAAAAGCACTTATTCGATAGTCTGGGAACAAAGTTTAGTAGATAGTACATAATTTGACTGGGATATTCACATTTACATGGACAACATCGAATCAGTTCTGATAGCATAATTTCTGTTCACAGTTTACACATATCTTCGAATCTATTAAATGCAGTCGTCTTAATCCACCTTTATGCCTCGCCATTTTTTTTCTAACGAAAAGACTAATTTCTATTAATTCACTATTCTAATTTCTCCCATTGGTACCAAAAGCTGGTTACAATCAGAAACTTCAGTCACATTTCCTGTGATAAACCAGAACTTGCTCCTTGTCTTAATTAGGGTTTTACTGCTGTGAACAGACTCCATGGTCAAGGTAACTCTTATAAGTACAGCCTTAATTGAGGCTGGCTTACAGGTTCAGAGGGTCAGTCCATTATCATCAAGGCAGGAGCATGGCAGCATCCAGTCAGGCATGGTGCAGGAGGGGCTGAGAGTTCTATATCTTGTTACAAAGGCAAACAGGAGATGACTGACTTCCAGGGAGCTAGGATGAGGGTCTTAAAGCCCATATTCGCAATGACACACCTCTTCCAACAAGGCCACACCTACTCCAAAGAGGCCACACCCCCAATAGTGCCATTCCCTGGGCCAAGCAAATTGAAGCCATCACAAATCTTATTAAAGAAATAATATATCTTTTAATGTAGTCTAGAAACCACAGGTTTCTTTGTTTCTGCTTATTTTACTTGAAGTGATTTCATATGATAAACGCTATATTGTAGCATATACTACTGAAGACACATTCATTAACTTATGTAGCTATTGTGCGAGTCTTTATTTTAGACACCATCACAGAATAAAACAGCCGAATTTTCCTTCTTATTGAGTGCATTTCAATGTTAGATACGAACACAACCAAATATCATATGAATGCATTGAATCAGATGGTGTTGTGAGCAACAGAATTAAAACACATCTAGGAAGTATGAAAAGTGCAGAGAGCAAAGGTGATAAACAGGAGATCCAGGAAGAGTTCACTGATGAAGCAATGTTTGAGTGAGTATCAAACAAAGCCAGGGAGGGAATCCTGCAGCTCTAGGATAGTAGGAACTCTGCTTCCATTCGCTATGCTTTTATCAACTTAGTCTTAGAACCAAGAACATAACTTGGTATTGTACTGTTGTGGGGAGACAGGAATCAGATCACAAAGATGTAGTCAGTATCAACCTGTCAGTTACATTTAGAGGAAGAAGGGAAGACATACGAAGCTTTTGAACAGAGAAGAGACGATTCTTTTGGAAGGACCCTTTTGCTTGTTTGTTGTTAAAGTACTGAGAAGAAAATGTAGAGGCCAAAGCAGGCAACTGTTCCAGTTTTCAGTGACCTAGGGGAGAGATGGGTTATTTCAATAATCCAATGCTATCGAGACTTACAGGTGTATTCTAAATAGCATGCATTGCCAAGTACTGCCAAGGGACTGATGGTGAATCTCCCATGTTGGTGTACAAAGGACCGAGTAAGAGGGGACTGCTTGCAAGGCCAGTGCTGTGAGCACAGGGAAGTTAGTGTGGAGAACAATGTGCTGAAAGGAGATCTGAGGGGAAGTTCATGAGTCTCACTAACATGTGCTGTGAGAAGATGGGAGCAGAGGTTTGGATGTATAAAAGTAGGTTTTGGAGGGGAGAGACAATGCCTATGAACTTCAGCCTCAGAAACATCAGAAACTGAGCCTAAATGTGACCACTGAGCAATACAAAGGTGAATGCATGAAAACTTGGACAGTGGGAAATTGTCTCAGATACCAAACAACATTCTCCCTCAAACGACACAATGAAAAGAGTACCAAGAAAACCAGGACCACAGGGGAAAATGTTTTCAAGAGGGAGAAATCAACTGAGTTCAGTGCTGAATTTAGATCAAATGACACAAACACATGTCTGTGTCAATTAAAGCCCGACAACAACCATACAACCAAGTCATCTTGTTTAGGAAGTACCTCATCTTTTATCTTACTTTCATATCAAATTTAAAGGACATTTTATTTTATTACACTTATTTCTTTATTCCCTTTCAGGGACACACATATAACAGCTTCTGAATGTCAAAGGGCAACTTGGAGAAGTCAGGTCCTTCCTCACCTTTAAAATTATGGGATCCAAGAACAGAATTCAGATCATCAGGCTTAAGAGCTCTTACCTCCTGATCATCTCACTAGCTCTGTAGTTTTTAGCTGCTTCTGTTTCAAAAAACAAAAGGACAAAAAGTAAATTTTAGAGGACAAACGTTATCCATTTTATCAGAGTACAGGAGCTCTCTTGTGTTCAACAAGAAGATGCAAAGACAACCTCAACTGAGTTGCTTTTTTGCCTTTATTCAGTTTCATTCTTCTTTGGAAACTCTGACTGATTGGAGCAGGGAGGGGAGGTTATGCTATAATCTTACTCCTTATTCCTTTTTTGTTGCGTTTCAGTCAGTGAACAATGAAATCTTCATTTAGTTCTCAGTTCACCTCAAAGAGCAAATCTAAAGGGATTTTGTCTTAACAATTCCAGAGAGAACAAGAGTACCTGCCCTTTCGGGGTGAAGGAATAGAGATTGTTGCTTTGCAATGTCCCCAGATAGGGCATACTTTGTATGCAATGGGTTTAACATGCAGATGATGGCTGCGGAGGAATTTCTCACCTCAACTGTCATGCCCCAACAGTGAGAATTTATAAGAAGATGAAACAACTCTCTAATCCCTTAAACTGCTAATGCACAGCTAAGAATCCCCATGCATAACTAATAAAATTTACATACACTAAGCTTCAATTTCTTTGAAGGATTGTTTCATTTGATTTTTGGAAAACTAATATGAAAAATCTTTAAGAAGTGTAATATGGACGAAAACACTGTGTTTGGGCGAGCGGAGGAGCAGAAGAGGAGATCAGTGTGCGGAGCGAGCACCGCTCAGGGGTTGCACCTTTGTTTGTCTTCACTAATATCTCCCCCATGGGGGTACAGCAAATGTCTCTGAATGTGAAATCAATCTTTCTGTGCCTTAAAGAATATCCTTTTCTTGCTCACCGTTCTTCGGTACTGCACCTGTGATTTGGGCTGTAATCCTAAAACAAAATCCAGAAACATAAATGGCGGCTCCAAAAAAGGCAGTGATGTTTGATGGTTATAGTAGGTACTCCGACTGTGTGAGGGCAGGTAACTGGAAGATGGGGGAAAGAAACGTTCTACACTGTTTGGACCAAATGCGTGCAGGGAAATGAGGCTTTGGGCTTCAGTCCTTAACCTTTAGTGATTTCTAACTTGACACGAATACATATACAGGAAGTTTCTTCCCACCTACTTCACATTACTTCAAGACAATATGAATACCTTGCACTTCTTTTAGTCATCAGCTAGTACTTTGTTAGTTATTAAGATAAAAATTGTGGTTTGTCCTAATTCAGTGTTCTCAAAATTAAATCTTACCCAGTGTCCAATGTCCCATATCTCTGAAAATATCTTCCTCCTTATCTGAAAATTTTTGTATCTAGTTTTATCTAAGATATTTTTATGTATAACAACTGTTTCAAATATCTAGTTTGCATTTTCCTGCCCGCCACCTCTGTTATTTTTGACACATCACATCAAGTGACCTAAAGCATGTTCCCTTGCTTGTCTGTTTTACTCCTGGGTTTGAATTTGTTTGTTTGTTCACTGTCGGGCCCATCTGTGACTATTTTTTTAATCCTTCACTTTTATTGGTTACATGAGGGGATTTTAAGCTAACGCACTTGAGCAATAAATGAAAATTTTGACGAATATTCAAAACTGCTCAAAATAAATCTAGAGGTAATGTTATTATAATTTAAACTTAGAATATTTCATGCCTGTAATGCTAACACTCAGAAAGCAGAGGCAGGAGCATGTCTGTCAGCTCAAGGATAGCCTTGTCATATACATAAATCCAAACAGATTTCTCCTTGACAGATATTTGAAATCAGTTAACCAAATCCAATTTCATACATTACAAACCGGAAGAAAAAGAATGAGAAGCCACACAGAGCTTATATTTATTTTATATATTTATAGATATATTTATTTGCAAATATAGCTGTATCTTAAAGAAAATAGGTGATTACTTTTTAGTTTTAATATCTAGCCTTTTAGAATTTCCATAATTACTCGAAAATAAGGTAAAATAATAAATGTAATTGAGAAAAATGTTTGCTGCGTTCCACTTTATTATTCTTAAGGGAAATAATATGGCTAATTTTAATTCTGTTCAACATAATGGTATTCATTATTTAAATTACTATCTGTCAGAAGCTACATATTAAAGCCATTCATGCAACAATGCCCAGCATAGCATAGAAGTCATCTTGTAACATTTTATAGAAACAAAATAAAATATTGTGGATATTAAAATGCACAAACCTCCAATGAAAACTTTTGTTTGTTTCAAAAATAATGACAGAATTCATAATCTCATGCTTATGGCTAAAGAGAGTAAGCATCCCAAATGCCAAAGGTACAGACACAATAGGGATGAATTCTTACGGGGACACGAAAGGGACTGGAATATGAGCAATGAGAAACAAACCAGACGTGACCATGCCACATGAGATAAAATTGTAAATATAGATCCGGTTAGGAAAATGATTTATAAAGAAAAGGAAATCGTATTCTGTGCATGAATTTAGAATTATAGCCAGGCATCGGATGCTTCCTTCTATTGCCTCCTGAGTATGGCCGAACCTGACATTTGGGTCGTTCAATAGAATTGTATCCCATTAATCTACCAAGAAAAAGGAGAGAATAACTGTACTTCAATACACTGAGCAGCACATTTCCCTTTCTAGTCCAGTCTGTTTGTGTGGATGAAGATGTTGCCCCGAGCCCTATTAGCCAACCAGAACAACTCAGAACAAAAAGAACCTTCACTCCTATCTTACAAAGGAGTGAAGCCAACATCATACATTATTTCTGAGAAATACCTACTAACAAAGCAGTTGATTTTCCTGAACAGACATGACGCTGTGAAGCCATTTAGAAATAGCTTAGTGAAAATATGTATGTTAAATTTCTTTATTTGAGTATCCTTCATCCCCACATGCGTTTGACCACACCCAGTTCATCTGCCTTAGACTCTGGAGATTCCCTGCGTGCTCAACAAAGGACTGTGCATTGGGACAATGAACTACAGAAACATGAGTTGTCACCCCTGTCACCGAACACCGTGTGGAGTTATTTAACCATAGTAAAACCCTTTAGTATTCTTGTCTTTAAATGAGGGGATCCAGAAGTCCTGGCTGAGCACGTGGCAAATAGACCTTGAAAAGAAATGACAGGCAGAGTTTCTTTGTCACTGATGAGCTGTCAGGAGTCCCTGCTTGCTTTGGTGCATTAGCCTGTTGAAGCATAGCAAGGAAATGCCTCAGGCTCGTCTCTTGATGTATATCCCTGGTAGGGTGGCCTACCTGAGTTTAATCAATGGTGCCCAAAGAAGGCAGCATCACTGTGAGCAAACGTAAACCATTGTCCTTTCCAAGACTGGTAGAATAAATACTATAAAATTTGGAAACAAATAACAAAATAAATAAAATTAGAAGCTGAAAGGAATATGTAATATGCAATATATATTATTAAGTATAGGTAATATATATATGTCTATTCTTAAAAGTAGAACTGTTCAGAAGGGTACTTTACACATAGCATTGCATAGTATTCTAACTAGAAATACAATAAAAGAATACAATTCTCATTTTAAATGTATTGGAAAAATATATGGCTCATATATTTTAAATATATTCACTAAAGTCACATATTAAGATAGCTAACAAATTTGAGTGACCCATTCTTTCATGTATTATGCTAAATTACTGAATAAGACATTTCTCTCATAATAACATTCAATGAAAATATATTAATAAAATCTCCAAATATTATAAGAAAAAAATATAACACAGCATCAAGTCTTTGAGATGGATTTTATTTGTTTGCCCACCAGGCATGATGTTACAACATGTTTCAAAGATTATTCTAATTTTAATTTAACTCATATTTGCAAAGTCAGAATTCCATTTGAATGGAGCTTAAAACTAGAACAGCTGTATATGCAAAATACTCTTTTTTAAAAGTAATCTATCATATCAAAATAAATGACTCGCAAAGCAAGTTACATTTAGCTATAAGATACAAGTTATTCAAAATAATTACCTTGTTCAGGAGAGAAGTACCACAGAAGCCAAAGACTGGTCATTTCATGGCATGTTTGAATAGGATCTATCTATGGATCTCGTGTGAGTCTACAACAAATGAGACACATGTGGTTTGAGACAAAACATGGAGAGAAAGTAGAAACAAAAAGTGGCTCTCAGGAGAGGCAGGACATGTCAGCATTCTCCAAAAGGAAAAGCAAGAAGAAAGGCTGTGGCAGAGTATTTACAGTAGAGCATTCAAGGATACATAGAGAGAGTCTGAACTGGTAAGTAAATTAAAACATAGGAACAGGGTCTGATTAATTGTCTGTACTGCTGAATTTTTATCTATCTATCTATCTATCTATCTATCTATCTATCTATCTATCTATCTATCTATCTATCTTTATCATCTATCATCAATCTATCTTTCTATCTCTATCATCTATCTATCATCAAAATATCTATTATCTATCTATTATCTATCTTTATCTATCTTTCTATCTATCTATCTAGCCATTTATTTTAGGTCTCTGCTCCTTTGTCCATGAAACCTAAATAAATGGCATGGACAGTCATGATTTTCCATGATTTAAATTGTTTAATGAATAGAACGACCTCAAGAGTTAGACAAAACTCTTGTTTGATATGCAAACAATGTTGCTAGTCAGTGGCTTAAGAATTTAACCAAAAGGAAATTAACCAGCTATTAAATGGCAAGTCTAGTAGTAATAGTTTTCATGCCACCACCTTTGCGTCTTAAGAGTTCCATCAAGCTCTAAGCTAGTGAGCCTTGAGCCGTGGGGCTAACTGTGGCTTCACTGCTAATCAATGATCAGACAAAATTGTATACCATGTTGATCTATCAAATTAGTCATAAATGGGCTCATTAATTAAAACAATGGTATTACAGAGAAGGAGAAAAGGCTATATTAGTTTGGTAGGTTGCCACAATACAGTGTCAGATACCAGAGAATGGGTGGTTTAAACTGCAGAAATCGTTTTGAACACAAGAAATCCAGTAAGAGGGTTTGGCTTTTCTGAGGCTCCCTCCCTGCTTGGTCTGAAAAGGGCCACCCTCTCATACTCTTCAGAGATCCTTCACACACTCTCTTTTCTGTCTCTGCATCCTTGGTGCCAGTTCTTGGTTTCTAAATTCATTACGTTTTAAAAATAGCAATTATTTTGGGCTACTGGTTCACTATAATGGTCTAATTTTAACCTATTTTTGAAGGTTCTCTCTTATAATGCAAGCACCCTGAAAAAAATTAAGGTTTGGGATTTCAAAGAAAGAAATCTATAATGTTCATATGCACTGTCCTACATTATCCAACACTGAATCAGGCTTATATCAGGAGTTATTATTCTAATTTTGCCACTGTGTGACTTTAAGTAAGTCATCCCCACCCCACCCCTGTGTGTTCTGTGTGTGAATGCATGCACGTGTGTGTACATGTATGTGTAATAATGGATTATGTAACAGGCATGCATTGCATGTAGGCCTATGAGGTATACGTGTGTTTGTGTGAGTGTGGGGATGTGCTTGCTATCTAAGAGTGGGAAGTTCAGTAACTAAAAGTAGAAAAACATTTAGTGTCAACCCTCGCCTTCTCCTTCTTACCTTTTTACTTTGTCCAGTGTTCCATACAGGGTCTTGTTATTGTTTATGGCTTTATATAGAAAGCTAGGTGATCCTCAAATTTCTGAGTATTCTCTCATTTTCACCTTCCATTGTTTCATTGGAGCATTGAGATTATAGGTTTATACTTCTAGAATCCATTTTAAGTGAATTCTCAGGATGGAAACTCAGGACCTCATGCTGCACTTTACCCACTGGGCCATCCCCACCTCAGCCCCATTTAGTATCGTGTAGAGGGCCTAGGGTACTAAGATTTAGTATCGTGTAGAGGGTCTAGGGTCACTAAGAATGATGCTGTCCTGAGCTGAATTCTCTGAGTTTGCATCCTATTTTCTAACTCTACAATGCCCCAGTCTTATTTGTTCAGATAATTGCAACAGGGTTTGGGCATAAGTTGACCAGAGTTTTTGTTCTATATAAATCAAGACTTATAAAATAAAATTTTCACTTTTATTCACACGGTATTTTGGGGGGTGTCCTTTGAGTACTTCTAAACCTATAGTCAATGAAACCAAGCTGACAATACCTATATCGTGAGGCAGCTGTGAGAACTCAAGGTCCCACTGTATGAAGAGTGCTGTGACCAATGTCTATCCCACTGTATGAAGAGTCTGTGACCAATGTCTATCGCACTGTATGAAGAGTGCTGTGACCAATGTCTATCGCACTGTATGAAGAGTGCTGTGACCAATGTCTATGAGATTTTCAACACCCCACTCTACCAGCTTTCACGCCTGTGCCTCCTTTCACTTCAGACTTCCATAATCTATTTCCAGCATCTCTCTCCGACAATAGTGACCAATCACTATAGGACGTGTAAACTTTGGATCTCTGTCTTTTGAGTTAGATTAAAAATCAAAACCAAAAACCTCACATAACAATGCAGACCCCTCCTCAGAAGTTCACACACAAGAAGTTAGCTTCTGAAATGTCCAAAATTTTAAACTCATGTGTTGGTCTGAGGTGTTCTACCTCAGGTTTTGACGAGAATGCTGACATTGACTGGAGATGTTCTCCGGAACTGACATTCAGAGAGCAAAGGTCACAAGGCAGCTGAGGGTCACTGCAAGATTGGCAAAGCGGTTAATGGAACCTCAACCATGCTCATGGTGAGCCTCCTCATAGCTGGCAGGAGACAGAAGCGTGCGTTTTATGCTGATAATGTTGAACGATACATTTGAGACTTAAGTATTATTTTAATCATTGGGTTATATTATAGTCCCACACTTTTCAATCACTAAAAGATTGCACATAAATCCGTGCATTTATTGGAATTATTTGTCCTTACCCTTTCTACTAAAAGTTGAAAATACTGAATAAGTTCCAAAACAGTAGAGACACTGAAATAAAAGGAAAGTGTATTAGGTATTCTTCCCAAATATAAGAGAAGGAACGTAATTTTAATTTATTAGGTTTTTAAGGCAAAATGATACAAGTGTGCTATTTATAACACTCTATTTCTTATCATTATATCTTGCTCATCCTGCTCATTTCCAAATGTAAAAGATGCTGTGATTAGTGACACAGCTGTGTCATAGCCCCACGTTATGCACACGCACACACACACACACACAGAGGCACACACAAACACACACACTAAATGGGACTTATACAGGGGAATTATATAAGATCACAGCCAGAAACAAAGTGTTTCAAGGAAGATAAAGATGTCTTCCACTGAAAACCAGGAGCAGAATCGTTGTGACTTGGAGATATCCATCCTCATATCAGGAGATAATCTGAACTGACCTGATTCAGGCAACATTGTTGAGCATAGTTCTAGATACATCCTCGGCAAAAGTCAAAACAAATTCCTAAAGGCGTCTTGCAAGTATTCGCAACTGAAGCTGTCAAAATGTCTGAAGTGGCATAGGAGTCATGATGCTAATTATAGAACATACACAAGCAGGAAACTTCAGTTCACTCCAGGTAAACTTATGAAAGATAATTTAAGATCTCCTTAAGACCCATAAAGAACTGATATGGATATTAACCTGTTTGAAGAAAGGTCAAGGCAGGAAGGAGAGAGTTCTGGTCCGAAAGAGCATAAACAAGTTAGCCTGGCTTTAGGGAGAGCAGGCAATGTTCTGGGAAGCTTTGGGTTTTCGTTCAAATGGCTAGTTTGTTGTCAACTTCACCCAGCTCCAATTATCAGAAATGGAACCTCAGCTGAGAGGAGGCTTCTATACTATCAGTCTGACCTGTGGGAGGGAAAAGCCGTAGAACTTTTCCTTGATTGATTCTTGCTGTGAGAGAGCCCAGCTCACTATGGGCAGTACCTTCTCTCCCTATGGGCGTGGTATAGTTGTAGGGTGTATCACAAAGCTGGCTGAGCAAACCAGTATGCAAGATTCCTCTGTGGTTTATCTTCTCTTACTGCCTCCAGCTTCCTGCCCTGACTTCCTTTAGTGATGGACTGTAAGCTAGTCCAAACCTTTTCTCTCGAAGTTCCTTTTGTTCATGATCGTGATCACAATATAAATCAAAGGCAGTGAGTATTGAAGCTTTATGGGAGTGTGTAGCCACAGTGGGTCTTTAGGAGCGCAGACCTATGCCATCCTTTCCAGAGTGGCATCGCAACCAAGCTTAGCAGTGAATTATCCTATGGTCACCGGCTGGGATGGCCGCAACGGAAGCAAACTTGTCAGCTGCAACCTCAGAGGCGGCCAGCAGGAGGAAGCAAGAGATAAACCCTGGGGACTTTGCTGCGCACCAGTAGTTTAGAATTTGAGCCAAACAGGCGTGGATTATAGAGGAGAGGCAGCAGTGAGGATAGATGCATTCTGTAAAAACCGGAACTTCGCATAGAATTTGTGAAACTGGGGTTCTTCCTTTTTTTCCCCATGATAGGCTCTGAAATATTAAACCCGAAACAGGATGGAATCTACTTAGGAGGAATAACCATTTTTTAACCAACAGGGAAACTAGGCAAAGCCAAGGTATACCCTGGGTTTTCAGGAGACAGCAGAAGCTCGGTCATTTGTTTTAGATTTCTAGCAGATGTTTGTCAGCATGCGAGTCTGTTGTTCTTAATCTTTAAACTGTAGTGTGGTCTTCGGCAAGTATGTGCTATCTTCTATAATGTGGGTGAGATTTTTAATCTCAGAAGGGAGAGGTTTTTAAACACTCAGGACTCACTGAGTGGAGAGGGAAGGTACTTGGTTACTATGTAAATAGAGTTGTTCCCTGGCAAGTTTCTAGGGAAGCTGCTTGTGTTGTCTTCTAGTTTGAGGCTAGTGTAGGAAGGCTAGGTTTTAGTCCTTGTTAAAGTGAGTGTGGTGAGGAATCACAAGACACATGACTTGTGACCAAGTAGACTTATGTTAAGTCTATAACATGGGTTCATTTTAACATGCTATTGAGCGTTTGTATACAATTATAGAATATATGTGTTAATTGTAAAAGATCTTACTGAATCAGAAATGCCTCTTCTTACAATACTACTTGACATTAAAAACAAATGCCATAATTTATTTTTTAAAGAAAAAATTGTCAGGTAGTCTAGCAAGATATTGCAGTAACTAAAACTCCCACCACTAAGCCTAAAGAAGGAAGTTTGACTCCCAGGACCCATCCATGTAGTAGAAGGAAGCAGTAGAAAACCACAAGAGGGCCTCTCACCTCCACAGGTGCACCTTGGTGCACACACACACACACACACACACACACACAGAAACACAAATAAATAAGTAAATGAAAAAATGAATAGATAATAAGTCGAAAGAGTGCTTAAGGGTTTAAATAGTGCTCTAGTGTTTGGAGGACTAGAGACCTTGTCACATAGACACTACACGTTCTCACCTGGTTCACAGGAATCCTGCCTAAGTGCCCTGACATTCTTGTCCAATTATGGAACTCCCCCATACAAATGCATTTGAATGTTTTCGAGACTGCGTGGAATGAATCACTGATAATTTGTGTGAGAGACAGGCCTATCATTAGCCTTGATAAGACGGTAATTTGATTATCTGCTGGTCCTGTTGCTCATTCCATTTTTGAACATGAATATTTAAAGTATTTGAAGGGCAAAATAATTCAGAGGAAGAATTGGTCAATATTTCAAAAAAATAGATTTCTTCCCTATTCCTGTCAAGACCAGCTCCAGAATCAAAGAGGCTCTTTTCAAAATAACCTAGCAAGGGAAGTAATAAAATAAATTTACTTTGGAATAAACAGATCAGATTTGTGTCAGTTTTCTCTCCAGTTGTCAGGTTTTGTGTCTGAATATAGGCTGCTTATTTGCTGAAAGTTTCAATCACCGAATAAAATGTGTTTATTTCTTTCTAGAAATAAGGAATTTAAGATGATGATGAATTCTTCTTTATTTCAATCTCAGTTTCTCAATTTCTATTTTAATCTTTTGATATCTATAGGATTTGGGCTTTACTCAAGTTTTACTCAAGTGTATAACAACTGATTTCTACCAGCTATGCTCACTTCTGTATTAGCTTTGGGATATGACACAAAACCTGAATTTCCTTCCTTAGGTAAGAAAGGAGACCCTGATTACAGAGTCTTATTCGTCATCATTGCCCATCTCATCAAGTCTCACAGAACGTTGCCTTTGACTGTCTGGGGGTTGGTTGTTTTATTTATTTTATTTTCATGACTTTATTAGAATGGAGATTTCAAGTACAGAAGTAACCTCTCTGCATAGCCAAGAAGGCTCCATTCAGCCCCACTGTGTCTCTTACATTCGATTTACAAAACTAAGATAGCTTACTTTAAGGAAACTTTACATGTATACATCTGAACTTTATTTTTTCCAACTTTGAAAGTCTTCATAGTATTTTATAGTCTGAATATCATTTTAAAGTCCAAAGTCAAGTCTCTTATGAGATTCAAGGCAATTTCTTAATTGTAGCCCTCTGGAAAAAATTATAAAGAAACCTTTTTATTCCCAACATACAATGACAAAAAATGCACATTACCATTTCAAACTGAAGGAATTGAACTTAGTGTGAACTGAAGCAAAATCAAAACCCACAAGGCCATCTTTCAATCCTGTAGCTTCATTTATGATGTCACGGGGCTTAATGGGTCTTCCATTTCAGTCTTGCAGACTGAAACACATCTCTTTATTGGGCTAGTACAATGTAATTTTGGACAATAACACATTGGACAATAGCACTGCAATCTGAAGCTGTTTCTCACAGGATTATGGTTATCAAGGTTGAATCTTCCTTGATAATCTTCAGAAATGCCTGGGTACATTGTACTCTTGCACCTTGGATTGAACAAGTAAGTGATTAAATTACAGGTGATAAGATCATTTTTTTCAGGATCACAAGAATTACATATAAAGAAAGGAGCTCGGAAAGCACGTATTAGGCAAGAGGATCCTGAGTTACTAGCCAATGTGGACCAGAGTTCTAGACCCTCTCTCAAATGCAAAATTTATGTAACGAAGAAAGAATAGATTAAACTGACCATTATGATATTAAATTAGACTCATAGCTTTTAGTTTTAGTTAAGAATGAAATTCAAATGAATGTCAATGTGTAAGTACTTGGGGCTAGTTAGTAAATAGGAGACAGGATCAATCATAGACCTCTAGAGTAAACAAAACAAACACAGAATGTTAACGTTATAATGCTACAGTTAAGGAAACATAGCTTCATAGGATAAGTGCTTAAATCTAGATATTATGGTAGAAAATATAAGCCCAACACATCTTATAAACATAGAAAGTAAGAGATACTTGAAACATGATTCAGGGTCTATAAAACACAGGGAGGAACTAACTAGGAGGGTCTCCAGGGTCAAAATCAAAAGAATTTCCAAAGCAAACTAAACAATAATGTGTACTGGCTTTCTAACCAATAAAACAATGATAAGACATTCATATTTAATTAATATTTAATTAACATTAAATATTAATCAGTTTAGCTAAATACAGTTCACTAAATACAAATATATACAAAATAAGTGATTACTCCTTATAAAAACAATTCCAAATGAATAAATATAAAATAATGAAAGTAGAAACAAAGCTAGATAAAAGGACAGTAGTAATAATTACACTATTTAATAACCCAATCAGGATGATTTACATATATACATGTGAGGACATTTGGAAAGAAACAGAATATCTCTCTAGATTCAAATCATCCCTCAAAGCTACAAATATATTGCACAGTGAATGACAGTAACACTCCTGACAGGAAAACACATCTTGATCAAGTGCTCAAAATTTCAGTAACTAATAATGAACTGTGTGTCATATCACATGTATTTCATATAGGCCACAGATAAAACAGTGTGTCCTCAGTGAAATGAGTATTGAAATATACAAAATCAAATTCCTCATTAGAAAATGATGGATGAACCCAAGATATGATTTCATAGTTGGAATAATTGATCAAATTTTATCAAAATCACCAAGGTCAGGAGGGACAGGGAAGAACCTGGAATGTTCTTAGGTTGGAGAGTCATGGTGGAGAGCATCAAAATCCAGCCTGGAAAAGCCTGGAAAATCCAGCACTTAGGGATGGGAGGGTTCTAATAGTATATCTTCAGTTTACAGAAATAGGGTGATTTTGATTTTTTAGTTTTGATAATTTCTTTTGTGGAAAGAGAACCATGTGGGGCTTTGTAAACTTCCAATAATTTTTGCACAATTTTAAATTAAAATTATTTTCAAGATATAGGAGCAATATAGGTAAGGCAATATAGGTAATTCTTCCCGTATGACAGAGGGTAAACCTGGAGCACAAAGACATCAGTCAAGTCACCAAGATCATGGAGTTGGAAAATTGAAGAGCTGGTATTTCAATAGTTTATTGTGTTTGGTTCTTCATTGTGACTGTTGGACGATGACCAGAGACAACAGTCATTCACAAATAGTCCTACTTACTCTCAATCCTCAGAAAAAATGCTAAGGAATCGCTACATTATGCCAAACGTAACCTGGGGAAAAGGTCATATTTTAAAATGCGCAGAGCTAGGTGAAGTAAGAAAATTTCATTTACCTGTTTGAACCCAGTGTCCAGCCAGGAAACATGAGCAGACATTACTAAACTTGAAATGGGAGTATTTGGATTCAAAAATGTAATTCTACCCACAGGGCTTCTACGCTTCATTACTAAAAATATCATTAATAATGAAATATATAATGACAGACAGTTACTAATGCAATATAGTTGCTTAAATGAAAGTGAAAAATTGGCAATAATGTATTTTATTACATTCAAAGACGGCTTTAGGGGGCTGGGCTCTGGCTCAGACTCCCTCTAGATAATTAGTAGTTTAGCTCTCTGAATTGAAAAGGCTCATTTTTATTATTGGGAAATAGTTCTTTAAAACTTGTTCTTTTGGAATAGTGCAGGAAAATTACGACTTTAGCTTAACTACATCAGGATTCGGGGGCTTTGATTAAAGTATTGACATTGTTGTGGGATTCTATTTGATAAATACTTATAATTAGAAGTTAAAGTAACAATGTAGCAATTCTACCCAAAGAAATAGGACCCCAGATTAAATTACAAATGAAATCACAGCAAATTATATGAAAATAGATAATACTATGACGTTCTACTTGTATTTAAGTTGTATTGTAGAAGAATATCACCAAGATTTCAAATATTTAAATTAGGAAGAAATTGTTGTCTCCTATGATGATGTGATGTGAAATAGTGAAATAAGCCTGCATAAAGAAATACACAATCTTCTCATCAGTATATGAGAGGGAAGAGCACTAGTAAAATACAGAATTATCATCTTAGCTCCCTGGAGTTCAACAGAGGGTAAGGACGGTGTGGTAAGGTCCTTTGTGTGATTCACGTGAGCTTTGTTACACCTTGATGCGTAATTTATGGCCACTCCTTCCTCCAGCTCTTAAAACAACCTTACAAAAAACGTTTTCTGCATTCAGTTCAGGCCTCCTGAAAAGTACTTGTAATGAAAGCTTTTCCATTTAATGGTTAAAAACAAGGTAAATAGAATTTATGGCCGTCCAGGGCCCAATTAAACTTCCATTCAAACTTGTCCTGACTGGAAAATAAATTACATATGGATTCTGAATACGGTTTTTACACACTTGGGGGGTGGGGGACAAACATCTGTGGAGAGCTATGATTTATAAAGTATTGATTTCTTTGTTAAATAATGAATTAGATGTCCTACCACAATATTATTTATCAAACTTTTGTCATATAATTAAATTGTCACATAATGGATTGTCCCCATATAGATTCATTAAATATTAAGAGCTACATGTGACACCACTCACCTTATCTTGGGCTAACAACACTTTTCCTCTGTTCTTTTCCATTAAGGTCAGTAATGGCAGCTGCCAGCCACATTATTGAAGCTGTAACCTCTGCTTCCCAGGGCTGCAGAAACCACAAGCACATTCCTTTAGCTTCCACAGGAAATCCCCCTCAGTAGCTGGAATTACCCACACTTAGAAATCAAGTCCTTGCATGGCAAACATTCCATTGAATTCAAGACAAGTTATAAAATCAACATAAACAAAAAAAATGTTTGGCATCGAGATTATATATCCATGTGTCTGATCCCCCCTCCCCTTATCACCGCTGACTCTCCTTAGTACATGTACATACAGCCTACATTGCCTTGGCTCCCTCCCTGAACGCTCCCCCCCATCTACTAGCCTGACCCTCCATATATTATAACTACAGCCACCCACAAAGTGTCACCAGCTGCATAAATGTGTTTCCATCTTCCCCTGATCACTAACCCATATTCCCACGTGTGCTGACCTCCCCTCAGGAGTAACTGAAGCCTCACCATAATTAATACTTGTTGTGACCACATAATCCATTTCCACCCATCCTACCCCACAAGTATAATAGAGTCCTGTTTCTCTCCGCTTGTCATTCGCGGGCTGACATTGTTTTGGAGGTAAATCCATGCATCCCATTAAACATACACACAGCTGTACATGGCGGTGTCACGTGGCCGAGAGATGCTGAGGCAGTTAATAACAATAAAAGCTAACATTAATTGAATGCTTACTAGTCTCACGTATCAGACTAAACTTTATGACTGTTTCAATGTTGATTGATTTAATTTCTAACATCGCAAGCTTTATCATTTGAAAAATTCATATAAATAGCATGAACCAAAATGACTAAGACCCAAACTGTGTGTCCAGTTAAATAAACTTCTGTACAACAGATTATTGAAACAAAGCCTAAAGTCTTTACATTAAACTTTACACTTTCACTATTAAGTATATTTTATGCATTTGTCCATCACAAAAAGGAAGATAATGTAAAGTCAATTCTTTTCTGACTATAATTCTTTCATAGTTTTTTTTTTAATTCTGGTATTGGATAGGAATATAGGCTAAACTGATACATACATGGTTTTAGTCTATCATCATGGCAACAGAATGGGTACTGACAAGTTTCTTGTTTCATATGTGAGGGGGCTATAGATTAAAGGTGTTTAGTAATATTTTGATGTTACAGTACTCAGAAATAACGGTAGAATGTAGTTAACAAATATGTCTCTTTTCAGGATCTGTTTGTACTTTGGTGCTCCTCTGTGAATAGGAAAAAGTATAACTAAAGAGCCACAGCCATTACCAATTCTGCAATTTCTGTGTTGGGTTGGAAATTTATATTATCAATAATATATATATATATACATATATATAATTTTATTTATGACGTGCATAGGCTATCTGAAAGTCTAGAATGTTCCTCTCCTATTAAGGAAAAGGAAGATAGTGACTGTAGCTTGGTTAGCACAGGGTTTGTCTAGTATGCATGAAACGGAGGCATGCACTATCAGCAAGGCATAAACCCATGATAACGGGCACATCTGGAATCCCAGCGTTTGGAAAGTGGATGCAGGAAGACCAGGTATTTACTTCATCCTTGTCTACATAGTGGGATTGAGGCCAGCCAAAGACATATGGAGGTGCCTTATCCAAAGAAAAGAAACAACCAAGAAAAGCAAGGAGGAGCCTTTTAAGTAAAGATGGATTGGGAGCAGAAGTAAAACTGTTATTAAATATACTGTGAGTCTTTGGTCCAGCTGAATCAATCTCTCTCTCTCTCTCCCTCCCTCTCTCTCTCTCTCTCTCTCTCTCTCTCTCTCTCTCTCTCTCTCTCTCTCCCTCCCTCCCTCCCTCCCTCTCCCTCTCCCTCTCCCTCTCCCTCTCCCTCTCCCTCTCCCTCTCCCTCTCCCTCTCCCTCTCCCTCTCCCTCTCCCTCTCCCTCTCCCTCTCCCTCTCCCTCTCCCTCTCCCTCTCCCTCTCTCCTTCCTCCCTCCGCCCCTCTCTGGCACTCTGTCTTTCTCTGCTCTCCTCCTCTCCTCCTCCTCCTCCCCCCCCATAAGAAATAGAAAGAAGGCTACAACACGGGACATTTTAGAGCATTAGACCGGAGTGAGGCACAATCCATAACTTGAAGGGTTTCTCTAGTCACCACAGAAATGTACAGAAGTGCTGCAAAGAAAGTATCATAATGAGCTTTCCGCAGAGAGCGACAGAGAGGACTGTGGGCTGTGGATTTCAGGACCAACTTCATAGAAGATGTAGCACTAGAGAATTATAGATAGAAACTGAAGAAGGAGATCATTTTAAAACATTCAGAGCAGCTGTAGATCAAACCAAAGGCTAACAGAAGGAGCTTGGTTTGATGCATAAGGAAGCGATCCAGGGAAGAGGATTCAGAGAAGTTCATGAAAATTAAAAGAAAAAGAAGGAAAACAAAACAAACAACCTTAGAATGGCATTTGGTGATCCCTAGAGTGTTATCAGTCTTCAGTCATTCTAGTTTATCTCTTCACAAATCCTACCTGGTGTACACAGGGAGCGTCCAGTGTACCACGCTTTCACTAGAAGTCTGCTCATGTAGGCAATAAGAAGAATTAAGCAGACCCGCGTTATTGAGAGGCTGCACAGGACTTCAAACAGGATTCCTGAGGAAACTGGGTGCTTTTGACCAGTTTAAGAAAGGCAATGGTGTGGTCTGTGTAGAGAAAACCAGCGTGAAGTGGGTATCAGTCCAAGGAGTAGATGCAAAACAGAAAGTTTCCAGGGATACAGTGGTCCCCTTGCAGTCCCGGAAGCCAGAATTGTTGAGACAGAACAACTGATTGGAGAGAGGGTCTGGGAAGTAGTGATACGGTGCTGGTGCTCACAGAGAGGAAAGATACGGAAAGGGGTATTGGATGTTTGTAAAGTGTTTAGATTTTCTCTGGAGGAGGTAGGTCTAGGACCATCATTTGCGTATAAAGCACACATCCTGCCCCTTCTGAGAAGTCTGTCAGCTACGTATTGTCTATAAATGTAACTCATTCGTAGTGTGTAAATGATAGTGTTACCTGACTCTGGTAAGAGTGCAAAGGTGAACGATGAGCTGGTGGAGTAAGGTGTTTCCTAAGCTTCCTGGCACACCGTGAATGCTGAGTCAGTAATGAACGTTCTCCATGCAGCAGATAAGCACTCGCATGGGTTCCAGCTCAGTTGTTTTGGTGACTCATTTCCTGACTAGTGGCGAATGGTAATGTCTATACTGACCATTAAGGTGGTGGCATGTAGATACCAAATGGCAAAAAATAATCGCAGATATTATTCAAGCAGAAAATCTAATATGAAAAATTAACTGTACATAAATTTTTTAAAAATATGTATTTACATTTTAAATGTTGGCCCCCTTCCCAGTCCCCCCTCCAAGAACACCCCACCCCATCCTCCTCTTTTTCGCCTCTGAGAGAAGGCACCCGCCCACCTCATCCTCTAGCATCCCCTTTCTTTGGGACATCAAGCCTTCACAGGACCAATCACATCCCCTCCCACTAATGCCAGATAAGGCAGTCCTCTGCTACAGATATAGCAGTATGCACAGACCAACCCATGTTTGCTCTTTGGGTGGTAGCTTAGTCCGTGAGATCTATGAGGGGTCCGGTTAGTTGATATTGTTCTTCTTCCTGTGGGGTTGCCATCCCCTTCGGCTCCTTCAGACCTTCCCTTAACTCTTCCATTGGGGTCCTCATAGCTGTATCTCCATCTATCTCAGTCAGATGCTGACTTAGCCTCTCAGGAGACAGCCATGCCAAGTTCCTGTCAGCAAGCAGATCTTGCCATCAGCAATAGTGTCGAGGTTTGGTTTCTGTGGATGGGATGGATCCGAAGTTGGGACAGTCTCTAGATGGCCTTTCCTTCAGCCTCTGCTCCATTTCTGTCCATCCATTTCCTTTAGACAGGAACAATTCTGGGTTAAAATTTTTGAGATGGGTTGGTGTCCCTATCCCTCAACTGGGGGCCATGTCTATCTACTGGAGGTATAATTTTTTGAAACTGGGAAACTAAACAGACAATGAAAGAATTTTAAAGGCTTTCAAAATTAGCAGTTTGACAGACATATTCCTACTGCCACTGTGATTATACTAACAAGTGGTAGAGATTGCACTGCAAATCATGGGTGAGCATAGAACTAATGAAGCTGTGGGGTTTCAGAGTTTGAAAAGTGCAAAGGAGGCAGAGATGACATGGGGATAAAGTTAGGAGTCTCAAAACTAAACATGGCTAAGACCAGTACAGTTCTAACCTTATATAGTACAATAGTCAAACATGATCAAATGTTAAAAAGCAACTTGAGCAAAAGAATGTATTTTAATTTAAAAAGAAAAAGACATAGAAAAGGAAGAAAAGGAAAAGGAAGGAAGGAAGGATTGTGGATGAAGATGTATTTATTTCTTACTTATAATACTAATACCATGAAGCAATCGAGATTTCTGCAAGGGATAAAAGATAGAGTTTAATGGGCTTGTTAGGAATATTCAGATGGGCACCCTCTTGTACCTAATGCTATTTAAGGACAGATAATTTTATCACCTTAATAGAGCAGTGGTTACACCCAGGTCCTATTTTTCCCCCTCTTTTACAGTGAAACACTTGAGTATTTGCTACAATGTTGGTTTCATAACTCCCTCACATGTGCTTTCAGTTGCATACCTGATTATTTTTTAGCAACCCTCATATCTAATACGAAACTCCTCCCTCTCCCTCACCCTAACTCCCTCTCTCCCTCTCTCCCTCCCTCCCTCTCCCTCCCTCCCCCTCCCTCCCTGCCTTCCCTTCTCCATCCCTTTTTCTTTTCTCTTCCTTTACCCATCTCTCTCCATGTCTATCCTTTCCTTATCCTTAGAGAAAGTGTTTCTATTCCTAGGGAAGCAATTCTAAGCTCCATTTGCTGGTAATTAACAAGATGAAGTATGTGACAAGTTTGCCACACGAGGTACAAGCAGGTAGCTCTTGTTTCCAAGCCATCACACTTTGCTCACAAAAATTCTATTTTTACCAGCAGCAGCCAAGGCATGGGGTTTAGAGGATTGACTTCAAACTGTGTCTAAGAGAATTCCGGGACAGAAATAGCCACCAAAATTGCAAGCATTTCTAATGATCTGAGGATGCTCAGGTGCAACCTAAGAGATAGCATCACATGATTGAGTGCAGAAATATTGTTTCCGGAACACTTAGATTGTTTAGAAATTCAAGGAAATATCAAGCAAAACTGAGCTGTTAGGGTTTAATCAGGGCTAACCTATAGTATAAACAGGAACATTAGCTATTTCGTAAATAGATTTGTTAAAAGACTTTTGTTAAAGTTACTTTGTAGATGTCTGCATATTTCTATTGTCATAAATTCGAAATCACTTTTGTTAGTTACAAGCCTTTCCTTTACTGATAAGAGTAAAATTCACATGTTGAGTAATTTAGTGGTACAAGGAAATTCAAAGTTTGACCTAAATGTAACTGGAAGCAGATAATACGATGCTTTCATGTGCAGTCTTCTAATAAGGGCCTTGACACCAGTGGCTCTCAACCTGTGCATTATAATTCGCAGATAATACGATGCTTTCATGTGCAGTCTTCTAATAAGGGCCTTGACACCAGTGGTTCTCAACCTGTGGATTATAATTCAATGCATGTCACACATCAGATATCCTGCATAGCAGGTATTCATGTTACAATTTATAACAGTAGCAAACTTACAGCTATAAGACAATAACAGAATAATTGTATTTCTGGGGGCAGTCATCACAACACGAGGAGCTGTAATAAAGGGTCGCAGCACTAGGGATGTTGAGAAACACTGCTCAACACCTTATCCTTGCATCTGAATCTCTCCATGACTCAGTCTAACTTCTCTGCAGTCTTTGGGAAGAACATGTTCACAGTATATCAAGAATACCTCTCAGAAGTTCCAAAAGTCTGGTGAGAAACTCCAGAAGAATTCTATTTCCCTAAAGTAATGTGGAAGTTTGAGAAGCATTGCTCAACAATATCTCTCCATGACTCAGCCTAACCTCTCTGCAGTCCTTGGGAAAAACATCTCCATAGCATAGCAAGAATAACTTTTAGACATTTCAAAAGTCTGGTGAGAGACTTGTGTCAAACTCTAATTCCCCGATGTAATGTAAATAATTAGATACCTTGCCTATACTATTAAAGGTAGAGGCATAGTTGAAGCCTGCATCCTAGGGTCTTCTGCATATATTGTCACGATTAGCCTTCTCAACAAAGGATAAAAATACTAATTATTTTAGATACATTAATTGTGTGAATCTCACTATCAATTATCAAACAGCATATATGAGTAACAACTAAACATGTATTGAGAGAGCTATCCAGTTCTAATCATCAACTTGGTTCAAGTAACAAAAGAAAAATTAAGCTGAGCTGACAAGAAAAATTATAAAAAGCAAATTATAAGCCACACCCAGAAATGCAAGCCTTGGTAAAGCTTTGCATCAGAACTCCTGTTTATTTATTTATTTTTACATACACACACTTTAAAAGTTGCATCGTATTCAACTGAGTCATGATAAGTCTTTCTTCTTAAGTGGATTCTAGCAACTCTTGCTTATGCATCTATAGTAGGGATCATTGCCTTAGTTTTTCACTTTCCCCTTGATTTGCCTTTTATAGTTCTCTGAAGCTATTGTTTGATCTCAGCCAAGCACCTTCTGGGCTGTGTTCTTCCTCTTTGCTGGAAAATATTCTAAGATTACTGCAGCAAATGGAAGAAACCACTCCTTGCAAGATTTCACACAGCCCAACAGCAAGAAATTCACTACATCAGTGAAAAAAATAATATGCCATAGATGAGACTTCAGAAAAAGTTCATTTCCAACAAATTGACTATTAGCAAAAGACTAAGCTCTCATTAGAAGGCCAAAGGCTAATTCTGAATTATGAGGCAGCCATGATTGTATCCTGCTCTGACAAATTTCACTCACTTCTCTCTGAGGTAGAAGCTATACCCACAAATGAGGTGGGTAACTACAATGATATTAGGTATCATTATGTAGGGGTTATTATATACAGGCATCTTGCTAAGGCCATCATGTACACTGTTAGAAGACTATGAAAAGATGGGTATGGATACTCGCGAATTTTCCCTGTCTATGCAGAAGCTGGTGATACTGAGACGCAATGACCTGACTTTTCTATTCACATTGGGAAAGCTGAGGCTTGCATTCAACTGTCTGTTACTATGCTCCATGTCCTTTGTCTTTGTGTCTTCCAGTGTGTGTGTGTTTAGAAGGTTTTGATGATAAATCTTAAATAGGATTTTAATACTTATAAAATATTATATTTAGTGTATTTAGTAATTTAATAGTATAAAACAGACATAACACAATTTTAGCCTTTTCACTTAAACAGGAATATTTTCAGCACTTTTAGTTTTTGCTTAACTAATCCAATTTCTATTTTGTAAACATTACAGTAGAGGAATCAGAGAGCGGATAACATGCTGTGTCAGCATCCTGAAAAACAGAATGGTAAGCCACTATCTGAAAGGGAAAAGAGGCCCTGGGCATAAAATTATCCCAGAAAACTCAATGATGCCTGTGAAATAAAGACTACTTCATTACAAAAATGGCAAATGGTTATGATGGTTGTCTCTTTTCTAATTTGGTCACCTTTCTTTTGAGTTTTCACTATTTGTCTATGTAGAGAACATATAAAGGTTTTCCCTCTTTGCGAGTGCCATGTTGGTTGATCTAAATGAGTATAAGATGCTCGCTTCTCCTCAAAGGTTATACGTTTCCCTGAGAGAATTCTTTTCAAACTCCATAGCAAATGTCATCCCAGATTTCATAACTGTTTATGGATTGTATTTCTTCTGGGTTGTGTTTTTTTTACATATAGAAATAGAACCGTTGCCTCTGTTGTTGTTTTGTTCTGTCTTACATACACCAAATTATATTGAGCATAAACTTATGCACACAATTTTCTTTAGCAAATGCTACAGAGCTGTCCATCCTATCCATGGATTAGCTAATGTATAATATCCATGTGTTCTCTTTTCTTGGGGTTCTTTTCTTGCCTTAAGGATTTTCATAAGCCTGTAATGAAGTAAAACTACAGCTGCATTCTCGATAGGAGGTTGAAGAAACCATGTAACACATTCGAAATTTGTCCCTGTTGAACTTTCTAATCTGTAGTCTGCACATAAATGTAAACATCTTTACTACAAGAATGGTACCGATTTCTGCCTTTTGACGAGCTTTCTCTAAACACTCAAGACAAAAGCCATCGCTGGTGTTTTAAAAGTGGAACTTCCTGACCTTAGAAGACAGATTCTTTTGCACTGACTCTCACATCACACTATGCGTTTCCTCTCCATTATTTACAGAGTTCATCAGTGGAAAGGCAGGTTTCAGAATTAAATGTAAAAACCTAGGAGTTTGAACCGATATGCTAAGAACTCTATTAACTCCTCCCTTTATATGTAAATGTGTGCCCAGATGTTGCTTCGTTTGCAAATCTTGCAATTAAAGCATTTTATAACTTCAGTTATGCAAAGGGGCAGTAGACTGGAAAATGGGTAAAATTGCTTGGCTAGGACATTACCATAGCAACATACTGACCTGCACTCAATTAGTTCCCACTGAAGATTCAGCTCTTAATTATCATGGTCAGAAGTGGATATCATCTGATTTCCCACCTTTTAAATACGGACATTTCTCACTCTCCATAAATCTTTGACTTTTAGAGGCAAGGCTCCCAAACCAAAGTGTTAAATGTGAGATTGCTTAAGCGCTGATGGAACTGAGGGTCAGGAGAGGAGTTTCATCCATCAGCCATATTGAGGGGAGTTCTTCAACTTTCTGAAATGTAAGCACTCTGTCGGGCATGCTTGAAAGTGAACGTTCATTACTGTTCATTTTCTGCATTGAACCCTTCGAGTTACATGTGTTACCAATTACCTCTCACTTTAGAGAGCCATCATTAATTAGTACCACAGTAATCACTGAGAGGCCTGTGAAATAGATAGATGTCCCATTTTGGGTTGAGCTGTACAGTTTCTAGCGGAGAGGTTATTATTTTCTTGGCAGAGAATAAAAGCAGCATTGAGTTAATTACAGAGGTACTTCGTGCATGCTGGAAACACTTCCTCAGCATTGTGTTGCAGACTCCAAGATAAGAATCATATGTGCAGTGTTTTTAGTGTGTGCTCTACTCATACAATCATAATCCAAAGTGATATAAACGTTCAAACACACAAAAGTAATAGTCAGCCATTGTAATGTATCAACTCTACATGGATTTTTGCCTTCACATTCAATTATTTGCTGTTAATGTGGGTATATGAAGTACTCTTCAGCCTCTCGGGGATATGGGGCTATGCAAGGTGGCAAGATCTCTGTTGTCTGGAAAAAAAAAAGAGGAGGTAACTAAATAAACAGGAAATAAAAAGGCTACATTGACAAGTAAAAACAAAGGAAAGCATTTTCTGCTAATCCTGCTACATATAAACACGTAAGCAAATATATGCCCATATGGATATGTGTGCATTAGGTGTATAGCTTAAATTTCAAATTATGATAAAGGTATGTTATTATCTATCTCACCAAAGGTGCGTTATGTTAGCATGTTTAGATCACTTTGATAAATACGTTCCTTGGGTTAAAGTTGGAAACAAATATCACGGATTGCAAATTCTATTATGAATAATACAGTTATGAATATTTCTGGTATACATGTGGAAGAGCGTTTCTTATTAATATTGCCAGGGGTGGAATTTCAGGGTTTTACCATAATAGAATTGTCAAAAATCAATCAACCTTACATTGATAAACTGTAGCCTACTTAAAATGAAATATTACACAGAAATGAAAATGCATGAATTATAGCTAACTAGAAAGAGTCAGAAATTAATTTTAAAACTACTCTGAATAAAGATCAAACCTCATAAGTAAAACTGTATATGAGTAACAAAAAATATTTAAAGTGACAGTTTGTTTGCAAATAATTATAGCTGTAATATATGTAGATCTTTTCTTACCATGAAGAAAACCAAGAGACGTGATAACATTTAGTGCATTAAATATCTGGTTGGATGAAGAAAACCAGGGATTTCTTGGAGTACAGAGAACCACAGGAGCTTTGCATAATTGGGGGTTAGGCTATGAGTTTTTGCTATTTATTATGTTATTAAAAATGGATGAATGAAGATGTGATGAGAAAGAGAGAGAGAGAGAAGTTTGTACACCAGTGAAGAAATGTATCATAAATTAGAGATAATGCTGATCAAATTATTTAAAAGAAACTTTTCTAAAACTAACAATAACATGATTATAATCTACAATGCCATTGTATTTATACAAAGGTCTTGCTCTAAGAATAAAACAAGTAATTAGTTGGAATTATTTTATTTCATGATAGCCTATTATTTTTATGTTGGACATAAAAATTTTATGCATCTGATTAATCATGATGATTTAATTATGGAATTTTTTTTTCCCATTGTAGACTCAAACTCAGGGCACTTAGGTAAAACAACCAAAGAACAGCAACAAAATCTGACGAAACAGCTACTGTAAATTGCTTTTGGTAGTTATAAGTGAACTGAAATAAACATTAAGTCTTGACCTTTGTGCTCTGTGCTTGGTCCTCTCCCAATCACATTAGCTAGTTTACAGCTGTGGCTATCAGTCACCTAATGGTCATAATCCAACAAAGACATTCAGTTATATCCTAGCTTCAAAAATGTGAAAGTTACCTAAAATTGACATGCAAGCTTTCAAGGCTCTGTGTTCCCATCAAAACATCCTTACATTTTACAAATGCAAACAGGACCATTATTTTTACATTATTTAACAGTGGCCATGGCAGTAGATGACTTTAATCCAAAGTCTGGCAAAGCAGGCTGATTTCTGTGAGTCAAAGGTCAGCCTGGTCTAAGTAGTGAGTTGCAGGCCAGCCAGTACTACAGGGTGAAACATTCCCTCCGAAAATCATAGCTATCATCATCATCACCACCACTACCACCATCCCCATCACCATCATCATCATCCATGAAAAACATACAGTGGCATTATTAACTTTTATTTCAATAAATATATTACTGTCATGAAGGATTTCATGAAAAATTAGATAAAAGTGGTGGTATTGAGCTGATCAAATCACAGCCATTGGGAAGAGAAAGGAACCAGATTCTGATTTTTATTGGATATTTTACTTATTTATATTTCAAATGTTACCCTCTTTCCCCCCTCTCCCATACACCCTCCACCTTGCCCTGCTTCTATGAAGATGCTCCAACTCCCACCCACTCCTACCTCAATACCCTGGTATTCCCCTACACTGTGGAAACAACCCTTCACAGGACCAAGGGCTTCTCCTCCTATTGATGCCAGACAATTCCATCCTCTGCTACATATGAGGCTGGAGCCATGGTCCTT
Organism: Rattus norvegicus; assembly: GCF_021556685.1. Lineage (NCBI taxonomy): Eukaryota > Metazoa > Chordata > Mammalia > Rodentia > Muridae > Rattus > Rattus norvegicus. The sequence goes on along the minus strand of NC_141544.1, from coordinate 27,001,896 downwards.
CCATGTGTACTCACTGGCTGACGGTTTAGTCCCTGGGAGCTCTGGGGGTTCTGGTTGACTGATGGGGTTGCAAACCCCTTCATCTCCTTTAGTCCTTTCTCTAACTCCTCCACTGTGGTCTCCATGCTCAGTCCAATGTTTGACTGTGTACATCTGCATCTGTATTGGTCCTACTCTGGCAGAGCCTCTCAGAGAACAACTATACTAGGCTCCTGCCAAGAAGCACTTCTTGGCATCAGCAATAGTGTCTGAGTTTGGCGTCAGCAGATAGGATGGATCCCTAGGTGGGGCAGTTTCTGAATGGCCTGTCCACTTTCTGCTCCACTCTTTGCTCCCACATTTCCTTTTAACAAGAGGAATTCTTGATTAGTATTTTTAAAGTGTGTGTGGGTTCCATCCCAAGAGTCAGATTCCTACACAAAGTAGTTATTGCCTATAAAGGGAAATTACAAGGCTCTTTCTTTCAGCAAAGAAAGAAGGAAAGAAAGAAAGAAAGAAAGAAAGAAAGAAAGAAAGGAGGAAAGGAAGGAAGGAAGGAAGGAGAAAGGAAGGAGAAAGGAAAGAAGGAAGAAAGAAAGTAGAAAGAAAAGGAAAGAAAGAAAAGGGGAAGGAAGAAAAGAAAGAATGAAAGAAGAAAAGAGAAGGAAACAAAGAAAGTACGTTTTAGTGACTCCAGGTCTCTGATGGTACACATTCCATCACCTCTCTGGCCCTAAACGTGAGACTGCTGAGACGTTCTGGTATCCTTAAACTTGTTGGCACAGCTCTGTACCCTGAGGGCATCAGGAAATCAGTGAAGTCTGCAGTCTGCAGTGGGAAAGTATTATCATTTTCAATTCTTGCCCTTCACTCTCTCAATTGAATGCCGGATTCACTTTATTTAAAGTAAGAGTCAAATTGTACATGCTCTGTGAGGTCTTTAACCCACAGTGTCCTTGGCAGAAGCACCACTTGAAATCTTAAGAAGTTTCTAAGCACTTCTTTGCCTCACTTTCTTCCTCCTGTTTCCAAGTTTCCCACTGGGGTCAACTCTGTTCTTCACTGTCACCTGGGTATTCATTTATGGACTTTATTTTCAACTCTTTATTATTATTTTAATATGGTGAAAATACTATTAACGAGTCACTGTATAGAATTACTTTCACAAGGACCCATTTTCAACATGCTTACAAGGCCATTCTGTGTCGCAAAGTTCTGAATGAGTTACCTAAGTGACTATGTACCTGAAAATAAACTGAATGTTTAATGCAGTCATTCTCACACTACTCCCACTGCCGAAACATGACTTCTTAACATAACATTGTATTTTGAGTCATGCCTTTTCGTGTGCACCTAAAATGAGCTGTCTCATCTGAGTCTGTTTTTGCTCTGCTGGTATGAACTGAGAGCCTGAGACAGGCTGGGCCCACACATCACTCCTGACATGCATCCTCAGACCTCTAATTTTGATTACAATTTAGGGTCTCAGTAAGTCTTTCAGATGGATGGGAACTCTCTGTATAATCAAGACAAATTGGTGTCTATATGCAGGTGAGTGCAGGGACAAGGCAAGACAAGGCCTGGGAATGGGCAGTGAAAAGGTAAGGTGGGCGGAGAGTTTTGGAGAGGGGGTTGGGGTGTGATGAACCAAGATGGAGAGAGGGACAACCCTGATCTGTGTGAACGTAAATGGCCATAGGTAGCTATGAATAGTTTATAAGGGATGGATTATTATTATAGGAAATTTTGTCTTGTCTAAGTGGGCAGTTTATATCAATATTAATTGGTTCTGAGTTCATTGTGTGGACATTTTGTGGGGTGATAATTTCTTGATATAAATCTGATTCATAAATTACAAGCCTCTAGAGTTTTGATTTTACTGGGATACTGGGAATTTGACTGTGGGACTGGCGTGGAACTTAGGCTGGAGACTTTTTGAGAGCTCTGGGCCAGAGTCTGCCCAGTCTGGCTGGCTGAATGAGACCTCTGGCCGTCTCGCGCCATGTGGCTGGCAAGGTGCCAGCACTAGTTATAGAAGATGCTCCGAATCATATTTTCTCTACTTTATCACTACATTAGTCACATGAGTGGCTAGTGTTACAGGCCAGGGTCACCACTAGAGAGATGGTTCATAGCATTTGGTGCTATTTCAGAGGACCTGGGTTCAATTCCCAGCGTTACAAGCTAGCTCACAAGTATGAAACTACTATTGCAGGAGATCCTACATCCTTTTCTGACCTCTGAAGTCACTGGACACTTTGGAAGCAGATTGCATAAACACAAGCAAAATACTCATATACAAAGTAAAAATACATATCTTTAAGATTAAAATAAAAGTAGGGTCCTTGACTACAGGTAACTCAAATTAGACAGGGAAGTTAAACTATGAACAAACAAAATTTGTTGTATCTTGGCCCACTTACAAATATGTAATGAAGACATCAAGTCAACCAGGCAATTTCCTTGAATGCAGAATAAAGATTTATATTAGACATGCTCATTATAGATAATAAATGACAAACTTATTTACTATATGATGTTGCTTGTACCTGATATATTTTCTGGCTACGGTCAGAGGGATGCATGGAATGTGTGTGTGAAATGTGTATGAAAACATTATATGAACATGCATAAATGCATACATATGTATGTGTACATGTATAATGCCTGTACTGCAGGAAAAAGATTGCAATGTGCATATTTACCTCAGTAACTATGGAATCTCCCACAGATAGCAAACTGTTGTAATGGCCAAGCTTACCTATGAAAGGATCCAATATTTGCATGCAGCTTATTTAACCTTTCGATATACTTTACAGCATGTCTCCATTACCTGAAAGACCTGATATAAAATAAATGCTCTCAAATTGTCATTATACTGTACTGTTAAGGGACTATGCCAAGGAAAATTTTATGTTCCTGTTACAGTGTCAGAAGTAGTTTCTTTCCTGTTTTCTTTCTTTTTTCTCTTTAAGTCCTTATTTATTTTTATGTATATAAATGCACTGTAGCTGTCTTCAGACACACCAGAAAAGGGCATCAGATCTCATTACAGATGGCTGTGAGCCACCATGTGGTTGCTGGGAATTGAACTCAGGACCTCTGGAAGAGCAGTCAGTGCTCTTAACCACTGAGTCATCTCTCCAGTCCTCTTTCCTGTTTCTATCTGTGCATGGCTGATTCTGGGAATTTGGATGCCATATGAATGATGGGAAAACTCTATGCTTCCTTATTAATTTATTCACAATATAAATTAGAGCAGTATTTTTTTCTGTCAGCTAGTGAGAACTCCTTAACTTGGTACTATAATTTTGTTTAGTCAATGGATACTTGGTACCATTTTTCTGATCGGGTTCTCTCTCTCTCTCTCTCTCTCTCTCTCTCTCTCTCTCTCTCGTGTGTGTGTGTGTGTGTGTGTGTGTGTGTGTGTGTGTGTGTGTGTGTGACATTCTGCTTCTCCCACTATCATTTCCTTTGTATCCTGGTACCTAGTTTTCCTACATAATTAACTGTCATGGCCATATACTAGAGCAGAACTTAATAGGTATTACATACTAATCCCTATTAAGTTCTTTAAAGTTCTTTAAGTTTTTTTCTTTAAAGATTTGGCTAGGAACACAAAAGGCTTGCCTGGATTACTGGACTGCATTGACATAAAAGAATCTAATTAAATCAATAAACAATTTCACCACCACTGAGGCCCATGGAACAGCTGCAGAAAAGGTAACTCAGAAATATTCTGGCTGGTTGGTGATAAGTGTTGCCATCAGAAGATCTGGTAGGCTATAGGAGACATTGTCAAAAGATAGCAATAGAAAAAAATTTCTAATCATGCTTTGCAAAATCTACAGATATCTTTGAAGTATATAGCACACTTCTGAAACTATGTTTGTTATGTAAACAGAATTCTGCCTGTACATCTGTGGGTCTGTAACAGGGGAGGTGCCTTGTTCCTGGTCTGGGTGAAATGGTAATGACATTGAGACAAGCACAAGAATGGCTTCAACAATTTGGCAGGATGAGTATCTGTTCATCACAAAATAATGGCAACTTCAAACTGGTTGCATGTTTTATCTTTGGCTTAGTTTGTTGCCTATCAATTTATTTTAGTATCTATTAAATGTCTGAAATTTTACATATGGTAGAAATTAATCTTTAACCACCAATAGTTTGAGACACTAAAGTCAACCCAGAGAGGTGTATGCATAGGCTATAGAGAACTGATTAGCCAGGACCAGAATCATAACTTCCAAATAAATATTTGAACTTCTCAGAGGAGAAGAATGAAAATCAATACCAACACTCTTGATCTTCAAGCATATGGAAAGATATCTAAAGGGATGGGCTTCCTCAAACCCAAGCCATATGCACTTCAAGGGCATTCCTACACTTGCTAAACTGAATAGAGGCATTGGTTGGTCATTTTAAAGCAACATCTATAGAAGCTGTTTGTTACTCAAACGTATTATCAATAAGTCATCTTTGTTCAGCTGTTTCTGTTGACTATGAAAAAATTGTTTCCAGTAGTGGAGTTGACTTCAAAACATTAAGTGCTTGGTGGTTGTATGCCCTTTGAATAAGATGAAGAGTCATTATACTATGGGCTAATGATTTGGTCAATTTAATTATGTAAACCAAAGCTTTTTGACACTTAGACATGGAAAAAAACTCTAGGGCTATTGAATGCTTACGGACTTATTCATTCTAAGCACTTAAATTTTTATTGGTTATTTTATTTACATTTCAAATGTTATCCCCCTTCCCAGTTTCCCCTCCACAAGTCCCCTATCCCATCCTTCCCCCCTCCTGTCTCTTGAGGGTGCTCCCCCCACCAGACCACCCCCTCCTGCCTCAGTGGCCTAGCATTCCCCTATCTTGGGTCATCAAGTCTCCACAGGACCAAGGGGTTCCCCTCCCAGTGATGCCACATAAACCACTTAATTTTGTTCATCAATTAAAGTTTTCTCTTGTGTAAATAGCTTGGTGATAAATGAGGATGGATAATTTAATTTACATATGAAAGTCTGAAGCAAGGAGTGGTGCATTTTCTAGGATATATGTTACTGAAATTTCTGAACAAAAGCAATGAGAAATGAAGGATTGATTAACCACAGAAGTAAGCATCCTTAAATGAGTAGCCAGACTTAATTGTAAACACAGAGTAATCTGTATTATCAGTTCCACGGCTGTGTTCACTGAACCTGCCTGGTTAGTGTAAACTATGACTAAGGGACATGGCTGTAGTGTTAGAGCAGCCACTGGAAGTTCTTAGAACCAAGTGGCTCAAGGTTGAGAGTTAAATTAGGAAAAATTAGATGTCGTGAACAACCTAAGTGGGAAAAGAAAGAACAGCCCAAACTCATTCCATTAGATTTTCCCATAGGTGGTGTCGTTCTCATTCAGATGTGTAGTGGAGCTGAATAATGCTTCACACAGTGAACAAACCATCTCATGATTTCTCCTTAGCATCTGTCCTTCCTCTGGCAAACCTTACTGAGTATTATTTAGTGAACTACGATGTGTTCAAAGATAGCTAGAATTTCCTCCTCATCCATAAAATCTTAGATTATTTTTAACAGAATATAAATATATGCATTGCTATAATATATACATGTACATCATATACGACCTATATCATATACATTATATATACACATTATATACATTTGAATCATATATATATATATATATATTACAATTTAAGAAGAAAGATAGTGAATGACAAGTAGAAATAAAGGAAGAAAAGTTTCACACAAAAGTTTGGAAATCATAAAAATGTTACCCCTTCAACCTACAATGATATTATGTTTATCTAGGTATAATAAGAAAGTTTCAGGAATGAAAGAAATGCAACGGGTAGAAGATAAGACACATGTAGCCCATGACCACAGTGAATAGTCAACAAATACACATGACTTAAATCAGGGAATCATGTCATTTGTAGCAGGATGAGCAGAAATGAGACCAAGAAGGATGTGGAGAAGCCTTTCCGTGTGCTGGTGAAAGTGAATTCTGTCCAATAGGAAACTGCATGAGAATCAATGTGGGTATCTTAGTTTTGATGATGTCCATTGCTGTAAAGAGACACTATGGCCTTGCAAGTCCTATAAAGGAAAACATTGAACTGGAACCAGTGTAAAGTTTAGAGGATTAGTTCTTTTCTGGTCATGGGAGGAAGCCTGGTGACACATAGACATGGTGCTGAAGAGGTATTTGAAAGTTCTATTCCTGGATACACAGGCAGCAAGAAGAGACAATGAACCACCTGATCTGGTTTGAGCTTCTGAGACCTGGAAGTCCACATTCAGGTGATAGAATTTCTCCAACTAAATTGTCTACTCTGACAAGGCTACACCTCCTAACGGCCTGTGGGTGCCATTTTCATTCAAAGCACCATGGCAGGTAACTCAATAATTGAGTCTGTAATTTTCATAAACTTCCAAATAGTCATCGAGATTTTAGAGCAGATGGAAGGAAAAGGAAGGATGGCTAACAAACCAGATCTGACATTGTGACCATCTGAAGCAGGGCCTGGCTTGAGAGACACTCAAGACCTCCATTTCCATGAGGCGAGAAGTGAAGGGAGGTAAAGATGCCATACTTTACTCTGGTTATGGTATCACAGGCTTATACGGGGAACTTACACACAATAAAATGAACTTTTCAGAGTTTGGGAAGTGATGGGGTCAAACCGGTTAGAGGAGATGCAGTGTGGTTAATGCTCGTTGACTCCCTGCATCTAATACGACTCTTCTTGCTGAGTTCTCAGATGTCCAGAGAAACAGAGCATCTAGTTAGATCTCTCTTCTCCTTTATACAGACACTAATCTCAGTTATGTGGGCTCCAAGCCTGTGTCAGCTTTTTGTCAGACAATTTCTCTGTATTATAACGTCAAGTTGCTTGTCATACAAGTGTCCTACCAAATAATTATCTCAAGTATGATGTGTTCAACATTATCAAAGGCTTAAAATAGTTTGATTCTTATCTTATATTGCACAGTAAAAGAATTAATGAATTTAGATTATCTGAGTAGCACCATGAATTTCTTGGAATGCTGTAGGAGTTTAAATCAAATAGCAAGAGAACAGAAAGTTCAAATCAAATAGAGAGCACCGAGGGTTGAATGCTGTTAATTAATTTTGAATTTGTGCATCCTTGATTTCATTCTAGTGAAAAGTGAAAACTTCAGTCAGATTGATTTTTTTTTCATTTCTAATATACATGGCAACCTCCCACATCAAACTGGCTTTTAGACTCAATTATTCTCCCTAAAATTTAATCAAACTGTTTACTTCTTATTTACTTTACTATCAGCTCATAAACACACTTTTCTAAGATTAATTGTGCTATTGATTCTATTTATTTTTGAATCTACTTGTCGGTGTGTTCAAAAAATAACTAATAATGATTTAGAAGCCCATTATCCCCGGCAGTGACAGAGTTCCATCAATAGTGTATTGATGTGACTTCTGATGGTGTTTCCATTTTTAAGATGCATCATATATAACATTTTAGAGTGCATTTAGCTCAGAAGAAAGCTCGCATTCATTTGCATTTGTTGGACAGAGTGTTTTATGACTGTCACACTGTCTGTGGAGAGTCCAACAAAGGTGTTGAAAAGCATGTCCTGCTCATCACAGACTATCCCAGAGGAGCAATTACAGGTGAGGACACTTAGATCACAGAATCATATAAAAGGGACAGCTCTAACTCAACATGACTTTCTGGATTAGTTATTGACAATGACTGGGGAACAATCGGAACTGAGGACAAATTAGAACATAATTTAACTGAAATATTTAACACAAGTCATATGAATAGGTTGCCCAAAGCTCTCCCCTACTGTTGCTATAAAAAAGAACTGTTAAAAGCCAAACCTAAGCCTAATGTTCAAGAGTTTTTGTTTGTTCCAGTACCTGGGCCTTGTTCTGATTCTTCTTTCTCAGGAGTTCAGGTGGTCAGGCTGCCAGGTTGTTAGGTAACAGACTTCATACATAAAATACAAATGAACAAGCTAACGATCTAATCAGACAAAACCAATTTAATAGTTAACCATCAGGTGACTGCAGTGTTTATCAACAGACACCAATGATAGTCATTGTTGGTGAGTGCAACTATTTTATTATTAATCTAGGTTTTTGTTGTTGATTTTTTCTCCCAATCTCTCATGTCTTTTAACCATATGTCTCCTAAGTAGGCTTTTAATATGTGGGTTGAGATGATAGCTAAGTCTAGGCTGTATACACATGAAAACCCAAGCTCGATACCAGAATCCCCATTCATGGGTATGCATCTTCTCCCTGGTGACGTGGCAATGCCCGAATCCCTAGGGTTCATTAATTGATGAGTGCTAGGCTCTCACTTAAAAGAATAAAACAAAATAAACTAGATGACACCAGAGGAGAAATGACTCCCAGTCTGAGTTCTGGTCTCCACATGTACTCTTCCCACATGGTTACACAAACATAAATTCCCATGAAAACACACACACCTACATTTCACACAAATATGTCTGCCAGATGATTATATACACAAATGATCTTCCATCTATTTGTAACTCAAAAAGGCAGAACACAGAATGTCTTGAGAAGAAATAAAATCAACACTGAAGGACATGTCCCTTCCTGACTAAGCCATCTCTCCAGTTCCTCTACTGTGCTTTTCTGCTTTAATGGATATGCTTATTGGTTGATAATTAAGCCTGGATAACATGAGGAAGTGTGGAGATTTAAAAAATTGAGCATTTTAGGTGAGATAAAAATGTTGGAGCTACCTATGTTAGAGTTTTATAGACATCCAATAATTCCTTTTTCACACTGATATGAAGATCATTTTTGAATAATATTTTTAAAAACATATAAGCTTAAGAAATGCTATAAAGACTTATGGAAAGCTTGCTGCAAAATAGTTTTAATTAGTGATTTCATTGATATGTTATATTTGTTTCTCTGCAATAAATTGCTATAGTTTAAAAAATTACTTACTAAAGAACCACATACATACTGAAGTAGTTTTGTGTTTGCTTGCCTGACTGTTTGCTTTTTGTTTTTGGTTTGTTTGGTTTTTTTATACATGATTACAGGCATTTTCTGGCTACTTTTGCCAGAGAGGGGTCAGATTATTTGGTCTTCTTGGTCAAGTGAGATCATGTGAAGAATGAGGGATGAAATAGAATTTATATGACTGTCAGAAATGTCACCTATATATAAAATAGGGTATAAAAGTCTGTTAGCAAGTGTCAAAGTTAAAATTGTCCGGCTGTATACACTGAGCTTCCCAGACCCTGGAAAATTCATGTGCTTACTCCATGATGATTATATTATATGCTTGCTGGAAGGGGTATTCAAGGGGGGCATGTTCCAGGCTTGATCTATATGACTATATGACTGAATTTTCCTTGATGATACAAGGAATGACTATAATTCATTATGAAAAGATCATGTATTTGTAGCATGCAGAGAGCAGCTGTCTTAAGTCTTAAACATATTATTAAAACAAAATTGTTCAATCATAATAAATTAGTTGGATATTATTCATATTGTATACCAATTGTTCATTTAGTCTTCAGAAATGATTTTATTCTTGTGCTATTGCTTTTAAAAAGTCGGTCCTTGTGTATGTTTGATTTATGAGACCCAAGTGATTCATTCCATATCAAGCTGCTTGACTGTATTTTAAATGCTATACCTTATTTACAAAATATAACTTATTTCTTGACCTTGGGTTATACTTCTTTCCTTATGTGTTTGTTCATGTGTTTGCAGTTGCAAATATGTATAGTGGGAGCATGCAGAAGCAGGGGATAATATTGGGTATCAAGTATGCCACTCACCTATTTTGATTTGACGAAACTCTTCACCGAGGCTAGACTGGCTGGCCAGGCAAGGTCAGAGATCCTCCTATTTCTGCAAGCTTGGGTGGCATTGCTGGCATTTTCATGTGCCCTTCAGAGCTGACTTGGCCTCATGCCTTCTGGGCGAGCATTTCTCCCACTAAGCCGTCTCCCAAGGACCAGTTTATACTACAGCTGGACAAATTCATGAAAACTTAAATGCCAGTGCTTTAAAGGAAATACATTTCCTGACTGTCTCCCCTCAAAAAGACCTCTCTAAAGGAATAGTCATAAAAGGTAATAACTAACATACATTCTATAATTAAGAATTTTTGATTAAAAGTTATCTAAAATTGTCTATTACAGAGAAACTGCCACAATCTATTGCAGACTATATTTTAAGCATGTACTCAGTTAGAGCTTTTTATTCACCTCTTAGCACTGTGAACAACATCTAATAGCAGGTAATTATGGGCATTCTGAGAATAGTGTTTACCTTCTCCACTGGGGGACAGAAATTTACCTCTTATTTGAATATTGGAACATTATCCGAAACACTCCACTGACTTGTAGAGCTCTTCACTGAACTGTGTTTTTGACAATTACGTTGTCAGATAAAAAGCACATCTCACATGGTTCATTTCAGCAAATCTTTTGTGTGGCACCACGGTATAATACATCTGAAGATTCCAGGTATTTTGTCTCAGACCTCAATCTCTTGGAATTTTGAACACTTTGTGCCTATTTCATCTAGTTTGGATTCCACATTAGAGTATCCTCTTCCCTACATTTAGTAAAAGCTCCTCAAAACATCCATATTCCTGTCTTTAATCTGGGCTAGTTCGTATTATTCTTTTAGTAAATATTTCATTTTTAAAGAATTATTTACTTAATGTATATTTGCGCACTGTCGCTGTCTTCAGACACACCAGAAGAGGGCATCTCATCCCATTACAGATGGTTGGGAGCCACCATGTGGTTGCCAGGAATTGAACACAGGACAGGTCATATTCTTACGAGGATGCTCCTCCCCTGCTCTGCCAGAGCTTTCAACTTGTATAGAAATCACAGATACTGTCTGGTTGAGAGAGGACTCTCAAGTACTCTAGTTCCTCATGTAATCCAACAGTCCATCTCTGCTCGCTGCCCATGGTTTTGCAAGGAACACAGAGCAGCAAGTCTGTGTTAAAGAAGGTGAAGCCGGGTACCTGTGATTCTCCCCGATTTAATTTTTTCGCCCTAGTTTTATTCTCAGCACATGCCTCCCTTTCTTGAGAATTTCCACAATCAGCTGACCCAATCCGGTGTCTCCTCATCAATGTATCTCCTTTCCAATCAATCCTTTCTCTTGTCCCTTCATGTTAACTCATCCTGGTTCCCTCTCTGTCCTACATCTTTTGCACACTTTAGTTCACAGCAGTAGGTCCTTCTATGTTTTTTCGACTACCTTGCTTTCTGTTAATACAGTAGATAAAATACTCTGACCAACAACAGGAGGAAAAGGTTTGTTTCAGTTTCTTGATTATAGTGTATCCTTCATTGTCAGGATGTAAATCAAGAACATCCTTAAAGAAGGAATCATGGGGGAAGGACTTCTTGCTAGCTTAGCCTCTCAGGTGCACACTTAACCAACTCTTACACACATGTAGGACCATCTGCTCACGGTGCAGGCATTCTTAGCTTTTGAGTTGCTGAGAGCCAGTAATCTGCAACATTGTGGCTCTCTACAGTCAAGGAGACTTCTAATCAAACTATCAGCAGAAACTCCACATAGGTATGACTTTTAAAGGGAGATTTTAGTTCATATACCTAAATATCACTCAGAAAAACATTACCTTAGAAAATATGAAAACATAAACATGTAGCTAAAATATAAAGTTTTGTGGGTTTTAAAAGACATACTAAAATATATCTGCATTTCAAAATAGTCATTGAACAAAATATTCAGTACAGTAAAATATATGCATACTTCCAAATTTCCTAAATTAATCTGTAATTCAGATTTTAAAAGAAACATAACCCAGAAGTTGATAGAAAAGGCTTTATCATATTTTGCTAATTCTTTGAGAATTTGATATTATATATTTTGATCATATTCACCTTTTCCTTCACCCCTACAATCCACCTCCCTACCCCGGCACACTGCCTCTAAGGAATAACACATTGACAGTGTTTGATTACAAAGGATGCACCCTGCCCGAGTCGGGGACAGGGAGGAGTGGCACCCTAAGTGCTATGTCTCTGAGCCAGCGTTTGTGACAGTTGGACTTTCTTCTGAATTCAATTGTCCATCAGCAAAACAGCAATGAGCACAGCTATCCTCTCAGTACATTTGTCCTGACTGACCCATCTAGACAATAAGTGATCAAACCTATGGTCTGGAAGGTTGTTAACTCAGGATTTCCCCTTTCTTCTGTTTCAAACTATCAATCTCATCCTGTTATAGTCATTTAATATATAAATTATATTGCTCTACATAAACTTGTTATGAAGCCTTTATGAACCACAGGAAACTGTAAACAGCATTTTTGGAATTTTACATATATTATTTTTAATTTTTGCTGTCAGTGCTGCATAGCAGCTGGCTGATAATAATGGACTTGTTTGAAAATGAAGGGCTTCGAAGAATTATTTTTTAAAAAAACCTTTTCTGAATGATCATCCAATGACTACTTCGGGAAGCTGAGGCTCTGTGACCTCAAGTCTTGGCTATAATTCTTGAGTAGATAACAGATACTATCTAAAGTCAGTCATAGGACGCACAGCATGTTTTTGTTTATCTTTTTTGTGAGTTTTCCTAGGATATCTATTCTCTTTTCAAAAAATTATTCTTCTCCTTGGAATAAAAATCTCATAAACCTTCATATATGGTGTTTCCTTTTCATCGAGAAGCAGCGGAAGCAGGAAGTTTATTGTGTGCATTTTCGTGTTCATATCGTGTGCTCGACTGCTCAATTTTTAGAAGGACCAATTAGAAAGCAAAGCTGTAGGATGTAGTTGCGTTTTTGGATGAGAGATAGAAGGTATAAAGGTATAAACAAAGTCTGTATCAACATGCAGTGTAAGGGGACAGATGGCTTTCTCGACTTCTTTTTGGGGTTTCATTATGGTGTGCCTGTTTTCCTTTAATGAATTGAAATAAGCCAGAGGGCCTCATGTACTCAGGACTCAACCTCAATCTGCACCGTTCCCCTTATTTATTTAGACTTATTTATTTAGTGTACAGTGTTCTACCTGCATTTATACCTGCACACCAGAAGAGGGCACCAGATTTCACTGCAGATGGTTATGAGCCTCCATGCGGTTACTAGGCATTGAACTCAGGACCTCTGGAAGAGCAGCTGGTGCTCTTAACCTCTGAGCCATCTCTCCAGCCCTCACTATGTTTCTTATGTGTGAAAACCCATTTTGGTGTAACATTTTGTCTCTTTGTGTATGCATGGCTTGTGACACATGTGTGCACCAGCAAATGTGAAGGACGTTAAATACCCTGCTCTGTCACTCTACATCTCATACCCTCAAGACAAAGGTGTTTCACTTAGCCTGTAACAAAGGTTTTCTGCTAAGCAGAAAGTTAACAAGAGCATACATCCCTTCCCTGGAGTCCTAGATGCAAATAAGTGATCTCTCCCCACATCTCTGTCCCTCTCCCTTTCCCCTACCCTTTCCTCTCCCCCTCCGCTCCCCCTCCCCTCTCCCTCCCTCTCCCTCCCTCTCCCTCTCCATCTTCCTCTCTCGTCTACTCTTCTACTACTCTAACCCTCTCTCCCCCCAAAACTCAAAAGATTATGTACAAGTTCCAAGTCAATTAGCATTACATAGGGAGTCCCTGTCTCCTAAAAACAGGACAAAACAAAGTGCCCAAGCAAACAAACAAAACTAGGGGGTGTGGTGGCTTCTCAACAAAGACACCCAAGGTTGACCTCTGGCCTCCATATGCACATGTTCATATATGCATTCACACCCTCACATGCATTTACATGTACACCCAGGGACAAGTAGGTATATGCATGTGTATACTCATACTATAACCCTGTATTCCCCCTTTTTTTAGGTAAAGCCAAATTTTGCAATTTCCTAGGGTGTTCCTCACTCGAATAGTGAATGCTCGTACTGATTTCTATGTTTGTTTTTAAGTAACCCCTTCTAGAAATCTCTAATCTGAGTTCCAGAGCAGTGTGAGCAGCGCTAAACTCTGAGTTGCAGAGAGGGACGTGCTTGCACTTCCTGTGAATCTACAGAAATTTCAAAACGGCTGTAAAAATGATTAGGCTGATTTCTCTAAGAACCTAAAACCCATGAACTGAAACTCAGAAGGCAGGGAAACTCAGAAGGAAGCAGATTGTTTCTCTCTGGGAAGCTTAGTTTTTTTTTCATCTGCTGTTGGATTCTTCATTTAAAAGCAGTTAACAAAACAAAACAAAAATAACACTCTTAGTCCACTTGGTGGGGCAGGAGGCAATGAAATACAGATATGGGGTTTGTTCCTTTAAGATACACTATAATTATGTGGTGAAACTCATTTTCTCTTTTTGTTTAATCCCAATTTATGTTTAGTGCAATTACCAACTCCACACAAGAAAGTTGTGGTAATTATTTGTTTCAAATTGCCAGGATGTGTACGGATGCGGGGACAGTTATCTTTATTCGTTCTTAGACTTATTACAGATTTAAATTAGGCCGAGCTTTCTTTAGTGTTATTTTTCCAGAACCACTGGGATTAGAGATGATGGATTTTCGTGGTGTTCCGAGTGCAGTTAAGCCCTTGTCAACATAAGTATAAAGTTATTGCTGTGTGTAGTTGGTATATGTGCAAAGGTAATTAACGCTAAACATTGGAAGGAGCAGGATGATTAGAAAACTTCAATATAGAAGAGGCTGCTCTGTGCTCACACACAAAACCTCACGCTCCTGACAAGTACATTTTTATTTAGATCACAGAGAAAATAGAGAAGGGGTTCAGAAGCCCCTAATGCTGGGACCCTTCAATCCAGCTGCTGACGTGCTGACATGTATCCAAAAAAATTGCTTTCATTTTGCTACTTCCTAACTGTAACCTTGCTACTGTTACGAATCCTGATGTACACATCGGTTTTCTAGTGGTTTTAGGTGATTCTGAGAAAGGTTCATTTGAACCCCCCATAGGGGTTGGAATCCACAGGTTGAGAACCTCTGATCTAGGATATTATTAGAAATATGTATAAATATCTATATATTATACTACTATGCTGGAGGATAATAGTCTCTGATACCTACATATAGTCTCTGATACACACACACACACACACACACACACACACACACACACACACACACGCTTTACCTCTAACAGCTGAAGGATTTTCTGGACATTGTGGAATCTTTGTATTTTAGGGTGCTATGTGGTGATTTTGTATGCTTTTAAATAAGGACACTTTGCTTTTTAAAATAAAAAAGCAGGGAGATTAAATTATAGATAAATTGCTCTTGTGTTATGTTTTTGACTTCTTTACTGACTTTTCCATTGTATGTTTTCCTCCCTGCACTGAGATCTCAGGGTCCCGAGGAAGGCAGGTACTGATAACAGCACAGCCTCAGCCTGATGCCCCGAGCCTGCAGACTTACCCTGCAAGGACAATTTCACTTGCCACTAGACTGTCCTCTTCACATCTGTACATTAAGAAGTTCTCAATATTTTGTATAACACCAACTTATTTTTGAAATTGTCTTGGTTCTTTTCATTTAAAATCCCAGGGGAAATGTTAGAAAGAAAAATGTTACCACTAAAAAAAAAAGGAATCTTATTATTACTCATAGCAATAGGTTTTAATTTTTACTAAGCCAATTCATTAATATCTCTATCTTTCCGTGGTAGTGGTAGAACTAGAATATGTAATCTGAAATTGAATTTATTGTTTGCTTTTGTTGTTATTGTTGTTGTTAGGCAGAAAAACAGAAGATGACCAGAGAAACAGAGCCTAACAATCTGTTTATTCCT